>NC_092341.1:68400000-68680000 GCF_046630445.1 Rutidosis leptorrhynchoides | reverse complement strand
AACCCGTGAAATCACGGGTCTTTTAACTAGTAGTGTATCGGTTAGGTGAGCATGTTAAAACGAGTACTTGACCATTTAACCACGTTTAGTGCTAATCTAATATCCTTAATCAACAGTTTAGGGCATGTTTGGCAAAACTAGCCGGTAGCTTATACTTTTAGCTGGTAGCTTTTAGCTTTTTAAATATATTTTGGTGTTTGTAGAGGAGCTGAATGTGTTAAATAAAGAGTAAAATGACCAAAAGATGGTAGCTCTATTTGTTAGCTTTTTGTTTTTTCCCTCTATCTAAAAGCTTTAAGCTCCTTTAACCAAATAGAGCATCTTACTAAATAGAAGCTTTTTCATAAAAGCTAAAAATGAAAAGCTCAAGAAGTTCCAAAAAGCTACGCACCAAACATAGCCTAAGCATGAAAAAACATATTGACATTTTTTGATCAATTGATTCGTTAAGATAAAACATAGGTTTACATACACGGCTGGAGCAGCATGTGTGGCTAAGTCTTTTTTTTTTTTTTTTTTGGCATAAAAACTAGAACTTATATAAAAACTCGTGGACAATCATCGAAAAAATAAAGCCACGAAACGATTACAACTAAAGGCATGAAATTCGCCCAACGAAAAACAACACTAGAAACAAAAAACCACCACACTAAAACCAAAACCCAATTGGAAACTAAATAAGACAAAAGAAAAAAACGTGATACGAGATAAAGCGAAAGATAACAAGTGGTGTCTTCGCAAATAAGTCATGTTCCATCAATGTTAAACTTCCTGAACTCTTCTCCATGACCCTTTCGGACCTTAGACGACTTCTTTTTTTTCTTTTGTTAAGTCTTTATTGTTGGGTTGTAAATGTGATGATTAATAAAGAATGTATATGTATATTGCAGAAAAGTAAAAACAATTTGTAGAAAATTATCTCAAATAGCAGCAGTGAAAGTAGCCAAAGATGCAATCCGAAAATTCTCTTGGTAGTCCATGGTTTATGCCTTGATGACTTGCATAAAGCATCCTTTACAAATCACAACTCTATGAAGTCCAAACTTCCCAATTATAGAAGAAGATAGGCACGCTTTAAATTTGAAAAAGATACTCCGTAGTAATTATCAATGAAGGTGTAGGAGATGCGGTTGCATTGCCTGGTAAGCTTCACGTTGAGTCTGCCAATCGGGAATTCACAAAATCGGTTACGTGTATAGTTGAAATTTGACCCATTTACTCAAGAATGCGTTGCTTTGGGTTGGTTTATCTCAGGAAAAAAAAAAAACAAAAACCACTTCATGGGAAATAGAAAAAACACCCAATATATAGACACATTATGTATCTATATATTATTGATATCTTAGTAGTGTTCTTTAGTCATAATGCCTTTGTAGGTCTTGACCGCTTATACTCTTTTTATAGGTTTGGTTCGCCTTATACAATACTTGTCACAAGATCACATACTTGGAAAAGAACAACCCCTAAAAATTAATTGTTGCTGATGCTGGTAATGGCACAACGGCTGTTGGTCTAGAATCGGATCCTTATGTTTAGGGTATGTTCTGATTATTAATAACTAATAGTTTATTAAGCTTGTGTATTTTGTAGGGTTAATAACCAAACATGCTGATTATACTTTAGATCACTTATCGATTTAATTTGTACTTCTATTTCCATTTTCTACTTTAACTGAATTCAAGCAATCATAAGTCAACAAATGTTATTTTCGTCTGCTAGGCTCTCATGGGAAGTAACAGCAGTGATGCTTGTGGACACCACTGAAGGGTATAGAAAAACAAGAGGAAGGTTTAATATCTGAATTATGTTGGTATTTTGATTTGGGTATTGAAGATTTCCAGCCTACAATCTAGAAGCCCACCTTCTAGATATTCAAAGTAGGCAACCTTGACAACTCATATGGAAGTAGCAAAGTTGATGACGATGACGGCCGCCAACCTTCTCCGTTCACACCATTCCACTGCCATAGAATTTTTACTATAAATAGAGGTGCAAACCTCAGTTGTAAATCATCCTAAATCACTCAGAGAAGTGTAATCACAACCTAGAGAGTGTGTGTGAGTTTGAGAGTTTTTTTGTAAGAGTTTTGTAATACTCTGTAAATCTATTCTTGTGAGTAATAGAGTTGTTTTTCCCTCAAATTTATATCTCCCAACGTCCAGGCGATCCCCTCTTCCTAACAAGTGGTATCAATAGCTTGGTTAGAGACGTTGGTTGAGTTTTTTTGTCTTCTGAAGTTTTCTCAAAATTCAATTTTTAGTGTACCATTGGATTCGTCTCGTCGAACCGAGTCCAACGCAAAAAATGGCGACTTAAACGGAGTTATAACAAGCCCAGAAAACGCGGTCAAAGTTTGGTCAACTTGCCGGAATATTCGCCGGAGAAGACGATCACTGTAGCAATTCACTGTAGCAGCTGGCGGCACTGTAGCAAGTCACTGTAGCAGCACTATAACGGTACTGTAGCGGTACTGTAGCAATTCTGAAATTTTACAATTTGGTCCCTGAAATTTTCAGAATTTCATTTTTGGTCCCTGAAGTTTATAAAAATTATAACTTTGCCCCGTAAGTGGAATTTAAGCCGCGAAGTGTCTATTCCATCATTTTCAACCGTTCCGGACGTAACGGTGATCTCTGTTTTTTACAATTCAACCCCGTTTGTGTTAAAAAAATTATTTGTAAGGTGATAATGTCCACAGAAGAGTCAACATCATCTTCCGGAGCTATGATTATGCTTACAACCACAAACTACACGATGTGGAAACCTCGGATGGAAGATCTCCTCAGCTGTAAGGATTTGTTCGATCCTATTGAATTGAAGGGTATAAACCCTGATTCTGCCAAAGAGAAAGAGTGGAAGAAATCAAACCGAAAAACTATTGGTCAGATCCGTCAATGGATTGATCATTGTGTCTTCCACCATGTTGCACAAGAGACAGACGCATATGTCCTCTGGAAAAAGTTGGAGGACATGTATCAGGCCAAGACTGCTCGGAATAAAGCCCTGCTGATGAGGCGTTTAGTCAACATGAAGCTCAAAAGTGGAACTTCAGTTGCCGAGCATACCAGTGAGTTCCAGAGCTTGGTCAACCAGTTATCTTCTGTAGAGATGCCGCTTGGCGATGAAGTTCAGGCGCTACTGCTACTTAGTTCCCTTCCCGATAGTTGGGAAACGCTGGTAGTAACACTCAGCAACTCAGCCCCGAATGGCAAACTTACCATGTCAATGGTCAAGGATACCCTATTCAGTGAAGAGGCAAGAAGAAAGGACATGGGCACAGATCAGACCCATGCCTTTGTCACAGAGAATCGGGGGAGACAGCTAATGAGTAGCAAAAATAAATGTAGAGGCAGAAGCAAGAGCAGGGGCATGTCAGCTGATGGCAGAAAACCAACATATAAATGCCATCATTGTGGATTAGAGGGACATATGAAGAAGAACTGTTATAGATTGAAAGAGGAACAAGGTCAAAGCAGTTCACAGCCGAAGAATAAGGGTGGAGAAACATTAGTGACTATCTCTGGTGATGTAGCTTATTGTTCAACCCATGATGAGACATGCCTTCACGTCTCACGAGAAGAAACAGAATGGGTGGTAGATACTGCAGCTTCCTACCACGTGACTCCATACAAGGAATACTTCACAACATACAAAGCTGGTGACTTTGGAGTTGTGAAGATGGGAAATTACAGTTCCGCTGAGATTGTCGGAATTGGTGATGTCAAGATAAAGACAAGTTCCGGGAGCACAATCACTTTGAAGGATGTCCGCCATGTGCCAGATCTTCGGCTGAATTTACTTTCT
This sequence comes from Rutidosis leptorrhynchoides, assembly GCF_046630445.1. Classification (NCBI taxonomy): domain Eukaryota; kingdom Viridiplantae; phylum Streptophyta; class Magnoliopsida; order Asterales; family Asteraceae; genus Rutidosis; species Rutidosis leptorrhynchoides. The sequence goes on along the minus strand of NC_092341.1, from coordinate 68,676,196 downwards.
GGGGTAGCTCTCGATAAACAGGGCTATGATAGTCATTTCAGTAGAGGCACATGGAAGTTGTCAAGAGGCGCTATGATAGTCGCTCGAGGACACATTTGTGGCACACTATACAAAACTCATGTGAAGATCTGCACAGACAGTATTAATGTTGCAGAAAAGGAGGCTTCACAAAATTTATGGCACCAGAGACTCGGTCACATGAGTGAGAAAGGGTTGTATACCCTAATAAAGAAGGAGCTTATCAATGTAGACAAGAATGCTGCGCTAGATCCTTGCAATCATTGTTTGTTTGGTAAGCATCATAGAGTCTCGTTTAATTCCTCTTCAACGAGAAGATCAGAGTTACTCAGTCTGGTACACTCTGATATTTGTGGTCCCTTAGAGGTTGAATCAATTGGCGGCAATCGATACTTTCTGACGTTTATCGATGATACTTCTCGAAAGGTGTGGGTATATTTCTTGCGGACAAAGGATCAGGTGTTCAATTACTTCAAACAGTTCCATGTCATGGTAGAACGTGAGACAGGAAAGAAGTTAAAGTGTCTTCAATCCGACAACGGCGGTGAATACTCTTCCAGACAGTTCGATGCCTATTGCAGATCATATGGCATCCGACATGAGAAGACGGTCACACGTACCCCTCAACATAATGGTATAGCCGAAAGAATGAACCGAACAATCATGGAACGTGTTCAGAGCATGCTCAGTATGGCTAAGCTGCCAAAGCCATTCTGGGGAGAAGCAGTCAGAGCCGCATATTACTTGATCAACCGATCTCCATCAGTACCACTGAATTTTGAAGTTCCGGAGAAACCTTGGTCTGGAAAGGATCCATCATACTCTCACTTAAGAGTATTTGGATGTTTGGCGTACGCACATGTATCCATGGAGCTCAGGCAGAAGCTGGATGTAAAATCTACTCCATGCATATTCATAGGCTATGGAGATGAAGAATTTGGATACAGATTATGGGATCCAAAGGAGAAAAAGGTCATCAGAAGTAGGGACATGGTGTTCTATGAAAGCCAGACAATAGAAGATATTGAAAATCCCACAATATCTCAGAAGACAAATGTTGCTGCTCAGGTGCCAGAAGCAACAATAGATTCATTCATGAGAAATGAATATTCAGTGCAAGAAGAAATGCCAGAAGTAGAAGATTATGGAGAAAATGACGGTGCTGAGCAGGGGGAGCCACAACCCCATCTGCCAGATGTTCCAACACCATCACAAGGTCAAGATGATGGTGGATCTCCTCAGAATGTTCCAGAAGTTCGTAGATCTGAACGAGGTCGGATTCCATCGAGTAGATATCCAGAATCCGAGTACCTTCTACTTACTGAAGATGGAGAACCGGAGAGTTTTCATGAAGCAGTAACTCATAAGGATAAAGAAAAATGGTTGCTCGCAATGCAGGATGAGATGGATTCTCTGCAGAAAAATCAAACTTATGAGATTGTTGAACTTCCACGCGGAAAGAAGGCACTGAAAAATAAATGGGTGTACAAGCTGAAAAAGGATGGCAGCGGAAAAGTGGTGAAATACAAAGCATGGCTTGTAGTCAAAGGATTCCAACAGAAGAAAGGGATTGATTTTGACGAGATATTTTCACCAGTAGTCAAGATGACTTCAATTAGAGTCATACTTGGATTGGTCGCAAGTATGAACTTGGAGCTTGAACAGATGGATGTAAAGACAACTTTTCTTCATGGAGATTTACATGAAGAAATTTACATGGAGCAGCCGGAAGGTTTTGAGGTTTCAGGAGATAACCTCGTATGCAAGCTGAAGAAAAGTTTATATGGTTTGAAGCAGGCACCTAGGCAGTGGTACAAGAATTTTGACTCGTGCATGGTGAGTCAAGGGTACAATAAAACTGCAGCAGATGAGTGTGTCTACATTCAGAAGTTTTCTGAAGGAGATTTCGTTGCTCTTCTACTATATGTAGACGATATTTTGATCGTAGGGAAAGACGCAACGAAGATCAACCAGCTGAAGAAGGAACTCTCTAAGTCTTTTAACATGAAAGACTTAGGACAGGCTCAACAGATTTTGGGAATGCAGATAACCCAAGACAGGAAGAATAAAAGGTTATGGCTATCTCAGGAGAAGTATATTGAACGAGTGCTTTCACGTTTCAATATGAACAATGCCAAACCTGTTAGCATTCCATTAGCCAACCATTTCAAGTTAAGCAAGAGTTCTTGTCCCTCATCCAAGGAAGAGATCTGGGAGATGTCTTCAGTACCATATTCTTCAGCAGTTGGAAGTTTGATGTATGCGATGGTGTGTACAAGGTCCGATATTTCTCATGCAGTGGGAACGGTGAGTCGTTTTCTCTCGAACCCCTGGAAAGAGCATTGGGAGGCGGTAAAATGGATTCTCAGATATCTTAAAAGTACAAAGAATCTATGTCTTTGTTACGGGGGAGCTGATCCAATCTTGGAAGGCTATATAGATGCAGATATGGCCGGAGATCCTGATAGTAGGAAATCTACTTCAGGATTCATTTACACTTTTGTAGGGGGAGCTGTTTCATGGCAGTCAAGACTATAGAAGTGTGTTGCATTATCCACAACTGAAGCAGAGTATATTGCTGCCGCAGAAGCTGGAAAAGAAATGTTGTGGTTAAAGCGTTATCTTCAAGAATTTGGAATCAAGCAAAAGGAGTACAAGGTATATTGTGACAGTCTAAGTGCTATAGATTTGAGCAAGAACTCCATGTACCATTCTCGTACAAAACATATTGATATTCGCTATCATTGGATATGCGAGGTAATTGATCGACAACTGTTGAGACTAGTGAAGATCCATACAAAGGAGAATCCTGCGGATATGTTGACAAAGGTGGTGACTCGAGAGAAGTTGGAGTTATGCAGAGACATAACTGGAATGTTCGTGGATTCGGCTGGAGGGGGAGAATTGAAGATTTCCAGCCTACAATCTAGAAGCCCACCTTCTAGGTATTCAAAGTAGGCAACCTTGATAACTCATATGGAAGTAGCAAAGTTGATGACGATGACGGCCGCCAACCTTCTCCGTTCACACCATTCCACTGCCATAGAATTTTTACTATAAATAGAGGTGCAAACCTCAGTTGTAAATCATCCTAAATCACTCAGAGAAGTGTAATCACAACCTAGAGAGTGTGTGTGAGTTTGAGAGTTTTTTTGTAAGAGTTTTGTAATACTCTGTAAATCTATTCTTGTGAGTAATAGAGTTGTTTTTCTCTCAAATTTATATCTCCCAACGTCCAGGCGATCCCCTCTTCCTAACAGATATTAAGCACACTGGACTTGTAAAATTGGGTAGAACGTCATCATCCAAGAAAGTAGGTTCTGTGCACTAAAATATATCGTATATAAAATTGAAAATTCTTATTTTCTAGCATTTTATTTTATGTATCTTCACATATAATTATTTATTGTTGCATCAAATTAGATTCGGGTCTGTTTTGGTGTTTTAGTGGATCTGATATATACTTTGGCTGCTTTGGAGCTAGCTACTCAACTTAGTCAAGAGAGAAAAGGGGGAGCTGATGTTATGCGAGGCGTATATGAAATAGTGTATATTTTACTAGGAAATACTATTAAATACGATACAATTTTACACAAGATATTTATTTATTTATAGAATGGATATACTTAAACCTTGCTACAACACTTATAGGCAGTGTACCTAATCGTACAGTAGTGTAGCTTTTATTAAGTCCGGTTCGTTCCACAGGGAATCTTTTAAACAAAGCTTAACGCTATATTAGTTTAATTTATAAAAATACAAATATATATATATAAGTACTATTATTATTATAAAAGGGGAGTTTTTACCGTTTAATGACCGGTTTGTCGATTTTAAAACTTAGTCGCAGTTAAAACCTAATGTTAAAAATAAATACAAGACTTAATCAGCGGCGAGATTTTCTACTCCTCTTTTATCTCGGATTTCAATATCGAACTCTTGTAAGAGTAAGATCCAAAGGATTAATCTTGGTTTGGCATCTTGTTTTGAAAATAGGTATCTAAGAGCGGAATGGTCGGTATAGACCATCGTTTTTGCTAGAACGAGATATGAACGAAATTTGTCAAAAGCAAAGACAATAGCAAGGAGTTCTTTTTCAGTAGTTGTGTAGTTTGTTTGTGCTCCTTGTAACGTCTTACTAGCATAATATATAGGTTGAAATCGTTTTTCAATCCTTTATCCTAAAACGGCTCCCTTTGCAAAATCACTTGCATCGCACATTAGTTCAAACGGTAGATTCCAATTTGGTGTTATCATAATCGGTGCATTAGTGAGTTTTTCTTTAAGAATATTAAAAGATTTGATGCAGTCATCTGAAAAGATGAATGGAGCATCCTTTTCTAGGAGTTTATTCATAGGAGTGACAATTTTAGAAAAATCTTTTATAAAACGTCGGTAAAAACCGGCATGCCCTAAAAAACTCCTAACTCCTCTAATATTGGTGGGATGTGGAAGTTTAGCAATTACATCTACTTTAGCTCTATCCACTTCAATTCCTTCCTTTGAGATTTTATGTCCAAGAACGATGCCTTCTTTAACCATGAAATGACATTTCACCCAATTAAGTACTAGATTTGATTGTTCGCATCTAATAAGCATTCGTTCCAGATTAACTAGACATGTTTCAAATGTATCACCGAAGACTGAAAAGTCATCCACGAAAACTACCATGCATTCTTCTATCATGTCGTGAAAAATCGCCATCATGCACCTTTGAAAGGTTGCAGGGGCGTTGCAAAGTCCAAATGGCATGCGTTTGTAAGCAAAAGTACCATAAGGGCACGTGAATGTAGTTTTCTCTTGGTCTTCGGGTGCTATTGGAATTTGAAAATATCCGAAAAAACCGTCTAGAAAACAATAGTAACTATTTCCGGCTAATCTTTCCAATATTTGATCAATGAAAGGTAAGGAAAAGTGATCTTTTCTGGTGGCGTCATTTAATTTTCTATAATCAATAAATACACGCCATCCTGTTACAGTCCTTGTAGGAATAAGCTCATTCTTCTCATTTATGATGACAGTCATGCCACCTTTCTTAGGTACGCATTGAACTGGGCTTACTCATGGACTATCAGAAATTGGATAAATTAAACCTGCATCAAGCAGTTTAATAATTTCTTTCTTAACTACATCTTGCATATTAGGATTTAGTCTTCGTTGGCATTGCACATACGTTTTATGACCTTCTTTCATAAGGATTTTATGTGTGCAATACGAAGGACTTATTCCTTTAATGTCATGAATTTTCCATGCAATGGCTGGTTTATGAGCTTTCAACACAGAAATGAGTTGTGATTTCTCATTTTCAGTAAGAGAAGACGATATTATTACAGGTAATTCAGATTCATCATGTAAATAAGCGTATTTCAAATGGTTTGGAAGTGGCTTTAACTCTAATATCGGTGGTTTTTCTATCGATGATTTATATCGATATCTGTCTTCTTCTTTTAGCATTTGAATTTCTTCTGTTGTTGGTTCATATCCATTAGCCATTAGTGTAGCTAACATTTCAGTTTCATCAATTGGTTCAGTTCCTTCTCCTAAAGAACATTCTCCTGTTCCTTGTAATTCTGGAAATTCTTCTAACAATTCTGCATGTGAATATATAGTTTGAATATAATAACATGTATCATCTGCAGATTGCGGTTGTTGCATTACTCTATCAACTGAAAAGGTAACACTCTCGTCCTCTATACTTAGGGTCAGTTTTTTACCAAACACGTCTATCATTGCTTTAGCCGTGTTTAAGAATGGTCTTCCTAATATGAGAGGAACTTGAGAATCTTCTTCCATGTCCAGAATAACAAAATCTACTGGAAATACTAAAGTACCAACTTTAACTAGCATGTTCTCCATTATCCCTCTAGAATATTTTATTGATCGATAGGCTAGTTGTATACTTATTCTTGTTGGTTTCAATTCTCCAAGGTCTAGTTTAGTGTATAGTGAATACGGCATTAGATTTATACTAGCACCTAAGTCTGCCAATGCTTCTATTGAACTAAGACTACCCAGAAAACATGGAATTGTGAAACTTCCTGGATCTGATAGTTTTTCTGGTATCTTATTCAATAGCACTGCTGAACAATTAGCATTCATAGTAACGGCCGAGAGTTCTTCCATTTTCTTTCTATTTGAGATTAGATCTTTCAGAAATTTAGCATATCTAGGCATTCCTAAAATTACATCAATGAAAGGAAGATTGACATTTATTTGTTTAAACATATCCAAGAATTTGGATTGCTCGGCTTCAAGTTTCTCTTTTTTCATTTTACTCGGGTAAGGAAGTGGTGGTTGGTATGGTTTAACATAAGGTTTAGCCTTAACTACGTTATCTTCATTAACCTTTTCAACTACCGGTTCTTTTTCCTTATCTTATTCAGGTTGTGGTTCTTGTGGAGTAGGAATAACTTCATCAGAATTTACAGGTATTTCAGGTGGTTTAAGTGTAATACCACTTCTTATGGTAATGGCTTTAGCTGTTTCATTCCGGGGTTTAGCATTTGTATCACTAAGTAAACTTTCCGGTTTTCTTTCACCTATTAACCTTGCTAGGTTACTTACTTCTTGTTCCATATTTTGAATAGAAGCTTGTTGATTTCTAAATGCTTGAGCATTTTGTTCATTAGTTTGTTTCTGAGATGTGAAAAACTGCGTTTGAGTTTCAACTAGCTTCGTCATCATATCTTCTAAATTCGGCTTTTTATCATCGGTTTGTGGTGATTTGTTTTGAAAATTAGGTCTTTGCTGATTGTAAGTATTATTGGATACTTGTTGATTGCTAGGACCTTGTTGGTTATTGTATGGAACATTTCGGTTATAATTCTGGTTTTGATTATAAATCGGTTTTGGCGGTTGATAATTATTCTGATAATTATTTTCAGGCCTTTGGTTTATGTATGAAATATTCTCTCTTTGTTCCATTGTTAGTTCAATACTGAGACAATCTTTTGTCAAATGTGGTCCTCCACACTGCTCACAACTAATTCGTATTGAGTGTATATCCTTAGTCATCTTTTCCATTCGTCTCTCGACAGCATCTATCTTTGTAGAAATGGAATCTAAGTCATGGCTAGAATCGGCTCTAGCTGCTTTAGATGATCTAACGATATCTTTTTCTTGGTGCCACTCATGTGAGTGGGAAGCAGTGTTATCAATAATTTTGTAAGCATCAGTTTCGGTTTTCTTCATAATAGAACCACCAGCTGCTATATCTATATCTTTTCTTGTAGTGATGTCGCATCCTTGGTAGAATATTTGTACTATTTGACAAGTGTCTAAACCATGTTGCGGACATCCTCTCAATAACTTTCCAAATCTGGTCCATGCCTCATATAGAGTTTCATTTAGTTTCTGTGTGAACGTAACAATTTCTCCTTGAAGTCTTACGGCTTTAGATGCCGGAAAGAATTGTTTAAGAAATTTTTCAACTAAAACGTCCCATGTATCGATCGCCCCTTCAGGTAACGATTCCAACCAATCTTTGGCTTCTCCCTTAAAAGTCCAGGGAAATAACATGAGATATATCTGTTCATCCTCAACTTCTCTTATTTTAAATAGTGTGCAGATCCTATTAAAGGTACGAAGATGTTCATTTGGATCTTCCTTCGGCGCACCACTAAATTGGCATTGATTAGTCACCATATGTAGAATTTGTCCTTTGATTTCATAATCTGGCGCATTAATGTCAGGATGAGTAATTGCGTGACCTTGGCCAGTGCGTTTAGCTCTCATTCGGTCTTCCATACTTAAAGGTTCCAGATTTTCCATGATTGAATTTGTTGAATCTGAATCACTAGAGAATTCTGATTTAATGGTTCGTTCCTCAACAATCTCTGTTTAAATGATTGGTGGTTCCGGAGGAAAAATTAATGGTTCAGGATCTATGAATTGTCCCTGAATATTCTCCGGATTCTCAATTGTGAGGTCGGGTTCAAAAAATGGATTATCGGAAATTTGAATTGGAGTACTTGGTCGACTGGATGACGATTCTAAAGAAAAATCAACGGCGACAATATTTTTTTAGATGTCTTGATCGAGTTACAGGTGGTGAACGTACAAAAGGTAGTGAACGTCTTGTTCGGTGCATTCACTGAATATCCTATTTGTTTTTAAAAGGAAAGAAAAATTATATAAGTTATCCAATTAATAGACTTTTCTGATTTTGTCCACGTTTCGAATAGCCAAAAGATGCAGCAGAGGGGCAGGATTCATTTGGTCTCAATATAATTGAGTACTGTTTGGCTCCAATAACCCGGTTCACGTACAAATCCAACTATTACTACGAACCAGAAAATTTTGATGTCTATCAATTTAACCACTTAAAATAAATTTTCGTAATTTAAAGAAATTTAGATAAGAAATAGAATAAAAATCTATGTCCTAAAAACTAGAATGGCGAGAAATAAGAGAGAAAAAGAGCGCGTCGGTATTAAAATTGGAGAAATAAGAAAGAAAAAGAGTGACTTATAAAACTTAAAAACACTCGACTAACCCAACCTTATTACTATCACTAACTTAAAATTAAAATTACAAATTGAGATAACTAATTGGAGTGATAATTGATACATAGGTAAAAGGCGTCGAAAAATAAAAATAAAAAAGTAGCGCGTCGAAACTTAAAAAGGAACTAAAAACTAAAAATTAAAAGTTGCGTCTAAAAATATTAAAGCTTACAAGTAAAACTATATCCCAAATGGCAATAACTTAAAAAGGTACTAAAATTAAAAAACGGCGTCGCAAAATTCTAAAGCACTTAAATCTTAGTCTAAAGAAAAAGCACTTAAGGAATTTTACGGCAAAGCCTAAAAATCTAGAAATAAAAATAACTAAGACTTAAAAGTAAATACGAGCGAAAAATATAAAAATTACGCTAAAAACAAATAAAAAGGGACAAAATATAAAAATATACTAAAAGTTGTAAAAAGTACAATTTTTATAAAAATATTATTTTTATATTATTTATTTTATAAAAGTATTAATTTTTATATATTTATAAAACTAATTAAAACTTTAAATACAAATTAAATAACAAAACTAAATTAACTAATAAAATACTAAACCCTAATTAGGGTTTAAGTATAATTAATAATAATACTCCGTAATGATTACTGAATTAGGGTTGTATGTGACCTGTCAGAAGACCTCATGCGATCGCATGAGTTTATGCCCTCGCATGAGCTTGAATTTTGGGCCAGTTTACGGGCTGCTACAGTAGCAGGCCCAAGAGTTTATTATTATTTTTTTTTGTTTTAAATTCTGTTTTAAATATTTATATAATTATAAAATATTTAAATAAAATTTACATTTTTACAAACTAAAATAAAAATAATGAAACTTTATAAAACTTATATATTTAACAAACTCTTAAAAATATTTATATTTATATTTTTCTTTTTATATTTTTGAATATTTAAAACGTATTTTTACAAAAGCGTATTTTTTATAAAAGTAAACTAAAAATAAAAATCTTTTTTTTTATTTAGCGTTGCGCTTCCGGCTTTTAAGCTAGATTTCAAATCCCCGGCAGTGGCGCCAAAAATACTTGATGTTATGCGAGGCGTATATGAAATAGTGTATATTTTACTAGGAAATACTATTAAATACGATACAATTTTACACAAGATATTTATTTATTTATAGAATGGATATACTTAAACCTTGCTACAACACTTATAGGCAGTGTACCTAATCGTACAGTAGTGTAGTTTTTAGTAAGTCCGGTTAGTTCCACAGGGAATCTTTTAAACAAAGCTTAACGCTATATTAGTTTAATTTATAAAAATACAAATATATATATAAGTAATATTATTATTATAAAAGGGGGGTTTTTACCGTTTAATGACCGGTTTGTCGATTTTAAAACTTAGTCGCAGTTAAAACCTAATGTTAAAAATAAATACAAGACTTAATTTAAAGCGTAAAGTAAATAACGAAAAGGAAATTGCGATAAATAAAAGTGCGATAAAATAAAATTGCGATAATTAAAAAGTACGACAATTAAAAGTGCAATTAAATATAAAAACAATAAATAAAAGTGCAATAATTAAAAGTGCAATTAAATATAAAATAAAGGAAATTAAATATGAAATAAAAGAATTATGCTTATTTAAACTTCCGTAATCATGATGTTTGACGTGTTGATTTTAGTTTTATGCCCATGGGCTAATTGTCCTTTGTCCTGGATTATTTAATATGTCCGTCTGGTTTTTGTCCATAACAGTCCATCAATCATAAATATACAGTGCGAGTATCCTCGTCAAATTATCCTTATACCCGAAGTCAAATATTCCAACTAATTGGGGACTTAAACTGTAACAAGGTTTTATTACTTTGTTTAATAATTACACCAGGATATCGACTGCGTGTAACCCAAGGTTTTAATACTTTGTTATCAATTATGCCAAGTGTCCTTGTACATAATTTCACCCCTGTTTTAATAATTTCATAGACTATTAATCCATTCTCGTGTCCGGTTAAATGAACGATTATTCGTACATATAAATACCCCGCTCATCGTGTCTGATCGAGTGTATATGGTTATTTATAGGTACGTCCAATTGTAAATCTTTATATTAAAATTAACAAACTATCATTTAGTTAAACAAATATAAAGCCCATTAATAGCCCATAGTCTAATTTCCACAAGTGTCGTTCTTTTGTCCAAACCCCAATTATGGTACAAAGCCCAATTACTCAATTTTAGTAATTAGCCCAATATCATGATTACTTCGATTTAAATAAGCATAATAATAACTTAGCTACGAGACATTAAATTAAAAAGGTTGAACATAACTTACAATGATTAAAAATAGCGTAGCGTTACACGGACAGAATTTCGACTTACACGCTTACAATATGCGCTAACATACCCTTATTATTAGAAATTAAAATTAAAATTAAAAATATAATATATATATATATATATATATATATATATATATATATATATATATATATATATATATATATACGTTTAGATAGAGAGATTGATATATGATATGATATTCACCAGAATGCGAATTTTTATAGGCATGTGGGCTGGAAAAGGAGCTCATGCAATCGCATGAGCTTTGCCCTTCAGGCTCATGCGATCGTATGGCCAGCTGGGGAGGCTCAAAAGTCTACAAAAATGTGGGCTGTTTATTTATTTATTATATAATATAATATATATAATTAAATTTAATTATATATATATTATATTATATTCTTGTACTCCGTTGATTTGTAATTTTTAGTCCGTTGCTTCGAGCGTTGAGAGTTGACTCTGGTCCCGGTTCCGGATTTTCGAACGTCTTTTCGTATAATTTAATATCTTGTACTTTGCGTTTTGAATCTTGTACTCTTGTAATTTTGAGACGTTTCTTATCAATAATTGGAACCTCTTTGCTTGTACTTTGCACTTTTTAGCTTTTTGGTCGTTTGCGTCTTCAATTTGTCGAATCTGTCTTTTGTCTTCACCTTTTATTATTTAAACGAATATCAATTGTAAATAGAACAATTGCAACTAAAAGCTTGTCTTTCTTGAGAGATAATGCTATGAAATATATGTTCGTTTTTAGCATTATCAAATATTCCCACACTTGAGTGTTGCTTGTCCTCAAGCAATATAGTCTTGAAATACTAGAATCACCTCTTTATTCTTCACACTTTGTACATCAGTGATTTCTATACGGCGGTATAAACAATGGTAGTAACGATGTGGTTTATAGTCCCACATGACTATAAAATTTAAATCCTTTAAGGAAATTGGATCTTTATGAAAACATTTGATCTTTTGAAAATTAAATCTAGTTTTTTACCCTAGATAAGTTTTCTGGAATAACCCTTCACCGGTTTTTGCAAATTGTTTTTGTGGGTTTAGTGGGTTTCAGATTTGAAAATTTTAGCTCAAAAATTGCAGTTTTGTGTCACCCACTTGCTAACCTTGTATTGGGAAAGCAACACGTCCAGTATACTTGCTCCGTATATTACCTTTCGGTAAACTACCATCCAGTTGTAAAGGAAAGCGTTGAACAAGTAACTGTTAAGGCAATGTCCCCTGACATGCTTTTGTTCATGGTCTAAAACGTGTCGGATGCTATTACTATCCTTTGTAGGAGCAATAGTAAAGATCATCCTATAATTTTTCTGGTCTGGCACAAGGTCCTGTCTTTGACCATGCTATGCAACCACCGTTCTTACGGTTGACACCCGATTTGGTTCAAGTGACCTAATGGATTCCAGGTGAATTCTTAGGATTTTACGTTCAATGGTAATGAACGCATTGAAAATGAGTTTTCAGAAAACAAATCGGTTTGTAATTTTGATCAAAATATTTTCTCGTTCAAGCTCGAGTTTAGATATCATTGAATTCCATGAGTTTGAATTCTCAATCTTTAAGGTCAATCTCTAGGATTGAGTAATATCAGTCTTAAAAGCTGATTTTTGATCTTTAAGGAGATTATCCTTTCTGGGGATCTGATTCATTAGTCTTATCAAGCTAATTTGCACGGTGCCCCCCACCATTATACGAGACAGATCCTCTCATGGTTAGGATAAGTCTGACCACTTGGCGACCCTGTTTGATGCTGAGGTCCGTGGATTTCCTGCTGATTTTAGAGATGACTTTTCTAGATTTTTCGTCAACCTACAGCTGGTCTGGACGACAACTTCATGACCTAAATCAAGAAGCACGTTTCTTTTTTGGAAGACTTTACTTCCTTTTAATGATGGAATTGATTCATCGTGTAGATCCATCTTTCTTACAGTAACTCGGGTAAAACTGTTTAGTTTAGTTCAAAGCAAAAGTATCTTCAATTATTTGTTACAGAAATATGTGACATATGTTTAAAATAACTTGGTAAATTTTCTCACACTTGGCTTTTATTTTCTTTTATTTGCCTTTTTATTGTCCTCTATTCCATTTTAAATGAATTCTAACATTTTGGTTTGTTTCTCAATTTATGTCCTTTCCGAGGTAACAATAATTTCGGTGTTAACACCTAGTTTTATCGTTCATAAATATGTTTAAACATGATTTTGAGTTCATTTAATTGAAAATTTTGAAAAATTTTACTAGAATTGGGTAGTCAGTATATAAGACTAGGGCTGTTCTTTATTATCAGAGAGCACTAGATTCTAATACAACTACTGCGTTACTAGTATTTTTAATGGTAACCAAGTGTATAAGTTAAAAATTTTAAAAATCCAAAAGAATTTAACCCCTTCCCACACTTAAGATCTTGCAATGCCATCATTTGCAAGAAATCAGTAATAATTTAAATTATTGAGGGTGATTAGCGTAGAAAAATGATTAAATTTTACCAAAGTTTCCAAACATATTGGCGTTTGTTTGCTGAATGATAAATGGTGCACATCATTTGTTCATTCTGTCTTATTGTTACATCACATTTATTTTTCATCTTGTCGTCAAAATTAGTAGCTTTTGCTGAACTTAATGCCAATCTTTGAAAATGCACTGTTTTACCCTGTTTTGTACAATCGACAATATATATACATACAAATATAAACATGCATGGAAATTTGAAATGGGACTTAATATCCCACTTTCAAATCCTAAAGGTACAATATTAGTACACAATAATAATAAAAATGATAAAAATTACATAAATATATCCAATAACATAAGCTTAAACATGAATAATTAAAAAGATAAAAATATAAAAATCATAAAAATAACCAAATGGAACTAAATCAGTCTGGATAGGGGTTCCAGTTCATCTTATCAGGTGGGTTCCATTGTTGTTTATAGGTGTCCTGATAGGCTTGGTTATAGTCATACCGGTTAAAGGGTGGTCAGATGTCGGGGCTGTGTGGCGAAAAATGAGCAGGTCGAGTAGGAACATAATTATTTGGTACCTGATATGATAGCTGGCTCATGATTTGGTGCTGATGAACTAACCAGCTATCGTGTTGGCGTTGCCTATAATCCTCGTATACTCGCTCGAAGTTCCACTGCTCGTACATACTATGTCTGGCCGCGCTCGTCATTGCTTCCTCATCTATACGAACGTGGATGTCAAGAATAGCATCTCGAAAGACATCCCTAATGTCTTCCACTTCCTCCATTTCATCGTTTGAGCCTCTCTCTACCTGAGGATGAGGGCCTTCATAGGGTACTGCCTGGTTGCGTCTACTTTTCAATACCTTAGCACCCACATAAACTTTCAATCCTAAAGGCTCAACCTGTTCTCTACAAAGCTGTAATGGACCCCCTTGGTTCCTATCAACACCTAAATACTCTCCAATGAGAGTAACAAAAATATCTCCTCCTATTATACTCCCGTCCTGCATTCCTTCTACCATTTTAGATAAATAAAAACCAACACAGTAAGGGATATTGACAAAGCTTCTAGGATCCCGAATACACTTTAGGTAGAATAAATCATGTAAGGTCATTTTTTCCTTATTGTGACCTCTCTGTGTAATCGAGTTAGCAAAAAATCTATGAATGATACGAAGCTTGGCTCTGTCAATATGTGTATAGGAGTGTCCTCCCGCTCGTGTAAAAACATCAAAATGTGACATACGCCTCCAAATGGCGTCAGCGTCAAAGTTGCTATCTACCCTTTCACCATAATGAATCAAATTTGTACAATCGGGTAGTAGCAACTCACCAGGAGTATATATCTGTAAGGCCCTGGCCATGTCCAACATGGACATTCTATACATCCTACCGTCAAGGATAAACCTAAGAAATCTTCTATCATCTATTCTAACTATATTTGTATCAAGTGATACAGTACTCATCAACTCAACACACCATTCCTTATATACAGGCCTACGAATGGTGAAAAGACGTTCCCAATCTGTAAAAGAAGAGTTCCCTTTACCTCTGAATCAGTAGCAGTCTGACTCTATTAGCTAGCTGAACTCTCTCCAAAGGATCCCAATCGATTACCCTTGGCACCTCTACATTTTTTGTTACCAATTTGAATTTGTTCCTTTGATATGTCTCGTAATCTCTCCATCTTCTATCAAATCTCATATTAGGATGCAAAGTGTGCTCAGGAATTGTTGGGAATTCTACTGGCGGCCTCATCGGGAATACTATGAATTCATTAACAAACTGTACCGGATCATAATAAGGTACATGTTGATCAGGCTGTTGTTGTGGTTCCTGTTGTGATTCTTGTTTGGGTTCTGGCTCGTGTTGCATTTCTGGTTCTGGTTCTGGTGCTGGAGCAGGTCGTCTAGATGATGATGCTCCTGAACCTCCAGTATCGGCTTTCTGCAAAACACATTAAACACAAAATTTGTGCATCCAAATATGCATTAGTGTTAGCAAAATAACAACTTAAAACAATCATAATAACATGTTAAATCAAAATTTAACTTATACACATTTTCACAATTTTTACAATTCTATACTTTTTCAAATAAGCACATATGGAAATGTAGACAAAGTTCATAAGCATTTAACTCAAATAACATGTCAAAATAGTCATTACTAACAATTAAACAAGTCTCAAATGGCAATTATATCAAATTAATCAAGTTCATGAATTTTTGCCTAAAAAGTCCACTTTAATCTTTAAAAATCATGTTTAGGATCAATGTTTGGATCATTTAACTACCTAAACATGTTACACTACTCAATTAAGCAATAATTCATGACAAAAATCGGCCATAACCTGTTTATATCAAAAAGCCCCAAATTGCTCAAGAACACAAACCCTAGATTTCTAAAAATTTTGAAGTTTTTGGCTTCAAATCATGTTAAATAGCATCAATCTAGGTTATACATGCATAAAATACTAACAATTTAACACTAATTACACTAGAAATTAACAAAATTGCATTAGGTAAAATATTGGTAATTATCACAAATACTAGGAATTTATAGAGTTTAGGGGTGTAATTTTTACCTTTTTGCTGAAGAATGAGAATCTAGGCATGATTAGAGCAAGAAAAATGACGAATTACGGTGGAAAAATGATGAAATTTGGTGAGATTTTGAGAGAATTTCGGGTATGTATGTGTGTTTTTGTGGAGAAGACAGACCTGCTGTCTTTTTGAACCTGGCCTGATTTTTGCCTCCATGCGATCGCATGGAGGTATAGTGAGTATCCCATGCGATCGCATGGGTGTCCGGCTACAGTATTTTCAGTTTTTTTTTTTTTTAATAATAAAACCTTATACTTAATAAAACATAAAATTAATAAATTTTTAAAAATTTGTTTCTTTTTAGGATGAGGGCGTTTCGGATCGTTGTCCTAGTCCGTCCCTCGACAAAATTTTAAAATTTGTCAATTTAAAGCGTGATTTTAAAAGTAAAGATTTTTGGGGTTTTTTTTTTTTAATGTTTTTGGCATACTTTAATTTAAATAAGATTAAAAATAATGATAATAAAAGTTCTCGTCCCTCCCTTGGGTATAGCAATTTCGGTTCAAAGACCTAATCTTCAACTCACGACGGATTTTAAAAATCATATTTTTAACTTAGTGAAATAAAGTAAATTTTTGTTTTTAAATTCACACCAAACTTAAATTTAAAATGCATAAAATTTAAAAATTCATATTAAAAAAAAAAATTTACATCAAACTTATATTATATTTTTGTTTTTATACATACAAACTTATATTAAAAATAATAATTTTTCATATATTTACAATTTTAAATATATTGATTTAAAAAGTTTACAATATCAATTTAAGATTTATATATTAATTTTAAAAACATGGTAAAAATAAAATTAAAAATCTTTTTGGCTTTTATCCCACTTTAATCAATCAAATATTATCAAAAATATGCGTCCCTCTTTTCGGTAAAGTAATTTCGGTTCCATGACCTAATTTAACTCATGACGAATTTTTGAAATATTTTGGGTTGATTGATTAAAGATATTTATACCTTAAGAATAAACGTTAAATTTTGCAGTGATGTAATAAATTTTTGTATGATATCAATAATTTCAGTCGCAAGACCTAATTTTATCGAATACCAATTTAATACTTTATAGCGAACAAATTAGCGTTTATTATCAAAAGGTTAAAAATAAAAATAAAAATAAAAATAAAAACTGTACAAACTTACCTGTGAAATATATTTCTTAGTGATATGCTCTAGTCCACTCATAAGATAGTCGGACTAATTGGTTTTCCATGGCTACATAGGCGTAACCTCGAGCATTTAACATTTTTTCTTCTAAACATATGAACGGTCCATCTCTGCATAAAGTAACAAATTAGGTGTTTGAATAGGTTTGATTATTTGAACATTTACCTTCGTGTGACCATTTTCCTCATTTGTGACATTTTTCAAGGTGTCGTGCTCTTCTTTTCGCCGCGGATTTTGATTTTCCTTTACCAAATTGTAACTTATTATCTTCGCATCTGGATTCTTTTCTTACTCCGTCCAATTTTTCTCTGATTACTGATACCAGTTCACTCGGTAGTGTGTCATTATTACGTTTAGTGATCAAAGCATGTAGCATTAGACCATGGTTTAGTTCACAGGAAGTCTTCATTTCGTAAAAACTTAAAAAAAATAAAAATTCAGAATGGGGGGAGAAGACTAGTTCTTTAGGGTCTGCTAGGGAAAGACCATTCGGGTTCCATTTTCGAGAACTACACGAAAACAGAAAATCTAACTCTAACAGAAATACATATTATCTTTTAAAGACTTGATTCTCCCCACACTTAGTTAGCTGTGGTATCGAAATTGTGATTAACTTCGTTGTCGACTTCCATCGGACTATCTATGTAGTGTTTAATTCTGTGACCATTAACTTTAAATTCAATCCCATTTGAATTTATTAATTCTACTGTTCCGTACGGGAAAACTCTTTTGACTATGAATGGTCCAGACCATCTTGATTTCAATTTTCCAGGAAATAGCTTGAATCATGAATTGAAAAGAAGAACTCTGTCGCCTTCTTTAAATTCTTTTGAACTTCTGATTCTTTTATCATGCCATTTCTTCATTCTTTCTTTATAGATTAACGAATTTTCGTATGCTTCATGTCTTAATTCTTCTAATTCGTTTAATTGACTTAACCGTAGACGTCCAACTTCATGTAAATCAAGATTACATGTCTTCAAAGCCTAAAATGCTTTGTGTTCAATTTCTACTGGAAGATGACATGCTTTTCCGTAAACGAGTCTAAAAGGTGTGGTTCCAATTGGAGTTTTGTAGGCTGTTCTAAAAGCCCAGAGTGCATCCTCCAATTTAATGGGCCATTCCTTCGGATTTGATCCTACGGTTTTCTCTAGAATACGTTTTAAAGCTCGGTTGGTATTTTCAACTTGTCCACTTGTTTGTGGATGATATGCAGTAGAGATTTTATGAGTTACTCCATATCTTTTAAGAACTTTCTCAAGTTGATTGTTACAGAAATGAGTACCCCGATCACTTATTAAAGCTTTCGGTGTTCCAAACCTTGCAAAAAGACGTTTTAAAAAGTTGACTACAACTCATGCATCGTTAGTTGGGAGAGCTTGTGCTTCCGCCCATTTAGATACATAATCAATGGCTACGAGAATATATAGATTATTATGAGATTTTGGAAATGGACCCATAAAGTCAATACCCCAAATGTCAAATACTTCACATACTTGAATGACATTTTGTGGCATTTCATCACGTTGACTTATTTTTCCGGCCCTTTGACAAGCATCACAGGATTTGCAAAGAAGGTGTGCGTCTTTGTAAATTGTAGGCCAATAGAATCCAGCATCATAAACTTTTCTTGCTGTGAGTTGAGGCCCATAATGCCCTCCTGTTGGTCCTGTGTGACAATGGTTTAAGATTTGATTGGCTTCATCTCCGAATACACATCGGCGTATTATTCCATCGGGACAACTTTTAAACAAATGTGGATCTTCCCAGAAATAGTGTTTTATATCACTGAAGAATTTCTTTCGTTTTTGGTACGATAATCCTTTTTAAAGGAATCCACATACTAAGTAGTTTGCATAGTCTGCAAACCATGGAATTTCATTATAATCTATCTTCAATAGATATTCATCAGGAAAGTTGTCTTGTATGGCCGATTCATTTAGAACTTCTAATTCAGGATTTTCAAGACGAGAAAGATGATCAGCGGCGAGATTTTCTGCTCCTCTTTTATCTCGGATTTCAATATCGAACTCTTGTAAGAGTAAGATCCAACGGATTAATCTTGGTTTGGCATATTGTTTTGAAAATAGGTATTTAAGAGCAGAATGGTCGGTATAGACCACCGTTTTTGCTAGAACGAGATATGAACGAAATTTGTCAAAAGCAAAGACAATAGCAAGGAGTTCTTTTTCAGTAGTTGTGTAGTTCGTTTGTGCTCCTTGTAACGTCTTACTAGCATAATATATAGGTTGAAATCGTTTTTCAATCCTTTAACCTAAAACGGCTCCCTTTGCAAAATCACTTGCATCGCACATTAGTTCAAACGGTAGATTCCAATTTAGTGTTATCATAATCGGTGCATTAGTGAGTTTTTCTTTAAGAATATTAAAAGATTTGATGAAGTCATCTGAAAAGATGAATGGAGCATCCTTTTCTAGGAGTTTATTCATAGGAGTGACAATTTTAGAAAAATCTTTTATAAAACGTCGGTAAAAACCGGCATGCCCTAAAAAACTCATAACTCCTCTAATATTGGTGGGATGTGGAAGTTTAGCAATTACATCTACTTTAGCTCTATCCACTTCAATTCCTTTCTTTGAGATTTTATGTCCAAGAACGATGCCTTCTTTAACCATGAAATGACATTTCTCCCAATTAAGTACTAGATTTGATTGTTCGCATCTAATAAGCATTCTTTCCAGATTAACTAGACATGTTTCAAATGTATCACCAAAGACTGAAAAGTCATCCACGAAAACTTCCATGCATTCTTCTATCATGTCGTGAAAAATCGCCATCATGCACCTTTGAAAGGTTGCAGGGGCGTTGCAAAGTCCAAATGGCATGCGTTTGTAAGCAAAAGTACCATAAGGGCACGTGAATGTGGTTTTCTCTTGGTCTTCGGGTGCTATTGGAATTTGAAAATATCCGGAAAAACCATCTAGAAAACAATAGTAACTATTTCCGGCTAATCTTTCCAACATTTGATCAATGAAAGGTAAGGGAAAGTGATCTTTTCTGGTGGCGTCATTTAATTTTCTATAATCAATACATACACGCCATCCTGTTACAGTCCTTGTAGGAATAAGCTCATTCTTCTCATTTGTGATGACAGTCATGCAACCTTTCTTAGGTACGCATTAAACTGGGCTTACCCATGGACTATCAGAAATTGGATAAATTAAACCTGCATCAAGCAGTTTAATAATTTCTTTCTTAACTACATCTTGCATATTAGGATTAAGTCTTCGTTGGCGTTGCACATATGTTTTATGACCTTCTTCCATAAGGATTTTATGTGTGCAATACGAAGGACTTATTCCTTTAATGTCATGAATTTTCCATGCAATGGCTGGTTTATGAGCTTTCAACACAGAAATGAGTTGTGATTTCTCATTTTCAGTAAGAGAAGATGATATTATTACAGGTAATTTAGATTCACCATGTAAATAAGCGTATTCCAAATGGTTTGGAAGTGACTTTAACTCTAATATCGGTGGTTTTTCTATCGATGATTTATATCGATATCTGTCTTCTTCTTTTAGCATTTGAATTTCTTCTGTTGTTGGTTCATATCCATTAGCCATTAGTGTAGCTAACATTTCAGTTTCATCAATTGGTTCAGTTCCTTCTCCTAAAGAACATTCTCATGTTCCTTGTAATTCTGGAAATTCTTCTAACAATTCTGCATGTGAATCTATAGTTTGAATATAATAACATGTAACATCTGCATATTGCGGTTGTTGCATTGCTCTATCAACTGAAAAGGTAACACTCTAGTCCTCTATACTTAGGGTCAGTTTCTTACCAAACACATCTATCATTGCTTTAGCCGTGTTTAAGAATGGTCTTCCTAATATGAGAGGAACTTGAGAATCTTCTTCCATGTCCAGAATAACAAAATCTACTGGAAATACTAAAGTACCAACTTTAACTAGCATGTTCTCCATTATCCCTCTAGGATATTTTATTGATCGATCGGCTAGTTGTATACTTATTCTTGTTGGTTTCAATTCTCTAAGGTCTAGTTTAGTGTATAGTGAATACGGCATTAGATTTATACTAGCACCTAAGTCTGCCAATGCTTCTATTGAACTAAGACTACCCAGAAAACATGGAATTGTGAAACTTCCTGGATCTGATAGTTTTTCTGGTATCTTATTCAATAGCACTGCTGAACAATTAGCATTCATAGTAACGGCCGAGAGTTCTTCCATTTTCTTTCTATTTGAGATTAGATCTTTCAGAAATTTAGCATATCTAGGCATTCCTGAAATTACATCAATGAAAGGAAGATTGACATTTATTTGTTTAAACATATCCAAGAATTAGGATTGCTCGGCTTCAAGTTTCTCTTTTTTCATTTTACTCGGGTAAGGAAGTGGTGGTTGGTATAGTTTAACATAAGGTTTAGCCTTAACTATGTTATCTTCATTAACCTTTTCAACTACCGGTTCTTTTTCCTTATCTTGTTCAGGTTGTGGTTCTTGTGGAGTAGGAATAGCTTCATCAGAAGTTACAGGTATTTCAGGTGGTTTAAGTGTAATATCACTTCTTGTGGTAATGGCTTTAGCTGTTTCATTCCGGGGGTTAGCATTTGTATCACTAGGTAAACTTCCCGGTTTTCTTTCACCTATTAACCTTGCTAGGTTACTTACTTCTTGTTCCAGATTTTGAATAGAAGCTTGTTGATTTCTAAATGCTTGAGCATTTTGTTCATTAGTTTGTTTCTGAGATGTGAAAAACTGCGTTTGAGTTTCAACTAGCTTCGTCATCATATCTTCTAAATTCGGCTTTTATCATCGGTTTGTGGTGGTTTGTTTTGAAAATTAGGTCTTTGCTGATTGTAAGTATTATTGGATACTTGTTGATTGCTAGGACCTTGTTGGTTGTTGTATGGAACATTTCGGTTATAATTCTGGTTTTGATTGTAAATCGGTCTTGGCGGTTGATAATTATTCTGATAATTATTTCCAGGCCTTTGGTTTATGTATGAAATATTCTCTCTTTGTTCCATTGTTAGTTCAATACTGAGACAATATTTTGTCAAATGTGGTCCTCCACACTGCTCACAACTAATTCGTATTGAGTGTATATCCTTAGTCATCTTTTCCATTCGTCTCTCGACAACATCTATCTTTGTAGAAATGGAATCTAAGTCATGGCTAGAATCGGCTCTAGCTGCTTTAGATGATCTAACGATATATTTTTCTTGGTGCCACTCATGTGAGTGGGAAGCAGTGTTATCAATAATTTTGTAAGCATCAGTTTCAGTTTTCTTCATAATAGAACCACCAGCTGCTATATCTATGTCTTTTCTTGTAGTGATGTCGCATCCTTGGTAGAATATTTGTACTATTTGACAAGTGTCTAAACCATGTTGCGGACATCCTCTCAATAACTTTCCAAATCTGGTCCATGCCTCATATAGAGTTTCATTTGGTTTCTGTGTGAACGTAACAATTTCTCCTTGAAGTCTTACGGCTTTAGATGCCGGAAAGAATTGTTTAAGAAATTTTTCAACTAAAACGTCCCATGTATCGATCGCCCCTTCAGGTAACGATTCCAACCAATCTTTGGCTTCTCCCTTAAAAGTCCAGGGAAATAACATGAGATATATCTGTTCATCCTCAACTTCTCTTATTTTAAATAGTGTGCAGATCCTATTAAAGGTACGAAGATGTTCATTTGGATCTTCCTTCGGCGCACCACTAAATTGGCATTGATTAGTCACCATATGTAGAATTTGTCCTTTGATTTCATAATCTGGCGCATTAATGTCAGGATGAGTAATTGCGTGACCTTGGCCAGTGCGTTTAGCTCTCATTCGGTCTTCCATACTTAAATGTTCCAGATTTTCGATGATTGAATTTGTTGAATCTGAATCACTAGAGGATTCTGATTTAATGGTTCGTTCCTCAACTGTAACATCCTGTTTTCCCGTACGTGTCTTAAGGTACTTATTTTATTGATTTAGAACATTATATATTGCTCGTATATGTGTTTAAACGCTTCAAAGTGTTAATTGTTATATTACGCATGAGAATGTATAGGTGTACGAGTATACACATGGTTTAGGTGAGGTATTAAGCCTTGTGGGGCTTAAAGTTGGAATTTAGTGTATAAGAGAAGCGTGAATGAAGCTTAAAAGTCGTATAAATTGATATTTGGTTTTTCATAGTCGAAGTGGTCAGGTGACGGCTAATGCCGCGCCGCGGAGGCCTTTGTCGCGCCGCGACAAACAATGCTAACCAATTTCAGAAAAAGTATTAAGACAGCTCGAAAACTTAGTTAAATGCCGCGCCGCGGCATAGAAGGCCGCGCCGCGACACATAAAGCAAATCAAGATCAGAAGTTGGGTTAAGAAGGGTTCATTTTCCTTCGATATGTCGCGCCGCGACATTTGGGGCCGCGCCGCGGCAATTCTGCTGGACAGATTCGGATTTTAGCTCAATTTAAGGGATTTTAAGGGGTAAAATGGTAAATTCATATATGGATCTGATGGGAGCTTTAACTCTCAACCACATACTCATTTATTTCATTTTCTTTTCTATTTTCTTTCCTATTTCTCTCCCAAAACACAAAACCCACCTAGCTTGATCTTGAGATTTGAAGTTGGAGATTTGTGAATCGAACCTAGGAGCGAGATTTAAAGTTGTTCTCCTTGTTACTAGCTACAAGAAGATAGTCTCGGTAAGTTCTAACTCTAAGTTTTGAGTTTTAATTGGTTAATGACTAGGGTTTGGGTACTAGAGATTTGTAAGACCCATTTGGTGGTAAAATGGGCGAGTTTGGGTTATGTTGTTGCAATGAAACCCTAATAGCCATAATCTAGGGTTTTGGCCTTGTGATTTGAGGTTGTAAGTGCCAATTGGTGTGTTAGTCACTAATGCACTTTAAGATTTATGAAAGAAGTGTAAATGGGTAAGTTTGACTTGATTATGAGTCTAAGTAATGTAAAATGGGTCAAAATGTACTAGTTGACCTAATTAGATGAAATGGGTATGGATTACCCTAAGTTTTATGTTAATTGAAGTTAATAGACCTTGATTCACTAGTTTTAGTGATTTAAGTCGAGACTTGGCCATTTATGGGCGGTTGTGAGTAGTTGAGTCATTTAATGCAATTTGGGTCATTAAATGCTCAAGTGGGAGTATTGTGGTTAATCCCACTAGTTGTGAAATTGAATGTGCACTTAATGATTTAGGTACATTGCGTTGAAGCTCGGAAGTACTAGATCATCATCCTTGTGACAAGGTGAGTGGAATAATTATATATGTATATATATGATTTATTTATTTGTGGGGTAAGGGTTTAAAGTTCGTTATTGACGATACCGTACCCTAGAGTATATATGTGGGTTTAAAGTTCGTTGTTGACGATACCACATTAATATAAACGTATGGAATTTAAGTTCGATGTTGACGATGCCATACGACTATAGTAGTGACGTTGGATGAGGGTTTAAAGTTCGATGTTGACGATACCTCATATGTGGGTTTAAAGTTCGGTGTTGACGATACCACATTATTATAGGCGAATGGGTTTTAAGTTCGATGTTGACGATACCATTCGTTAGGCTAGCCTTGAGATTTTGAGTACTATAGATGTTGTGAACATCATCGTTATACTTGTATTATAGCATATTGTATTGTTGTGTTATATGCTATTGTTATACTAGCCTTGTTGTCGTGGTACTTAGCGTTATACATGTGAAAGGTATGCTAATTATGTAACTAGTATGTATGCGGATTTGGTAAGTGTTTGCAAGTAAGTAGGTTATATATATATATGTATAATTGTTGCACTCACTAAGCCTTGCTTACCCTCTCGTTGTTTACCATTTTTTTAGGTTCCGGCTTGGACAAGGGTAAGGGCATACGTTTGGACTAGTGGTCTCCCACTTATGTTGTCGGGGAGTGCTTGTGGTGTTGGCTTTTTGATGTTGGCCTAACGTTTTGGGTAGTTTAGTCCCAAACCATGCTCATGTGTCGTTTGGATTATAAACTATCATTTGTAGTAGGCCAAACTTGTATCACATTTATTAATGGCCTTCGTGCCTTTTGTAAACACTAAACTTGATGTATGTTTTAACGAAACG
Organism: Rutidosis leptorrhynchoides; assembly: GCF_046630445.1. Taxonomy (NCBI): domain Eukaryota; kingdom Viridiplantae; phylum Streptophyta; class Magnoliopsida; order Asterales; family Asteraceae; genus Rutidosis; species Rutidosis leptorrhynchoides. The sequence continues at coordinate 68,651,016 of NC_092341.1, read as the reverse complement.
TGTGAAATGGTTTACACATTTAATTGGCGCATAAATGTGTATTATTATAAAAAAAAAAAAAATTTATCGTATGGAATACGGGTTGGGTTGTTTCAAGTGGTATCAGAGCATGGTCTAAGGGATTTAGGCGACTTGAGATAGGTGCCTAGACTTAGACTTTATTGTGTATGCACTTTATGCGGGACTTGTAGGAGGCGGGTCGGACCGGGGATCGGTTAGTGCTTAGGGTTATGTGAACTAACCTTGCACTAATTGTTTTGTGTTGTGTTTAGCAAATCATCAAGCGAGATAGACGTTGTACTAGCAAGTTAATGCGACGTGCTCGTGTAACAATGATTAGCTACCATTGTTACGGGTTCAAATCGTGTCAAACAAGCGATGTACGACGATTGTTGAGCAAGATGGGGTAGTGTGGTGTATATGTATATACTTATGTGTTAAGTCCTATCGATTCATTGTTTAATCTTTTCCATCTTATAGAATGAAGATGAGAAACGGACATGATATTAACGGCGGAGGTACTAGTGAAGACGCCGGGTTCACGGCCAAGGTTGAGGCCATTATTAAAAGGCAAAGAGCGGAATTCCTTGAGGATGTCCGAAAGGTTTTTCAAGAATCGGTTGATGGGCAAGTAACCGAAATGATAAATGAGCGAATGAATGCCGCAATCGAGGAGGCATTAGAAGCTAGAAACATTCATCCTCGTGGTGAAGGGGGTGATGGTAATGGTGGTCATGGAAGGCGAGATTTCCACTACAAAAACTTCAAGGATGCTCAACCTCCGATGTTTAATGGAGTACGAGATCCGTTGAAAAGCACATGTTGGATTTCCGATATCGAGGGAGCTTTCCGTACCGCGGAATGTCCTCCCGAGAAGAAGGCAAGGTATGGTTCTAGCATGTTACGAGAAGAGGCGAAGTTGTGGTGGGATGATAAAATCCAATTATATGGTGAGGAACAATGCATGAGCTTGACGTGGGAGGAGTTTAAGAAGGAATTCTTCAAAGAATACCGAACTTCTTCCGACCTCGATAGAATCCGGGACGAGTTGCACAATTTGAAACAAGGCTCAATGGACTTGGTTACTCTCAAGTCTACCTTCTTGGCAAAGACTCGTTTTTTCCCGGAATATGTTGGTGATGATCACAAGCTAATGAAGGATTTTTATAGTACTTTGAATGACGAGTTCAAGGGTAAGATTAGTCGGGGGATGGCTAAGACTTTTGAAGAGCTATACGAGTTGGCTCGGGGTTTTGAGCCGGAGGTTCCAAGAAAAAGCGATTTCACTTTTTCAAAAAGAAAGTTTGAAGGTTCGAGTCATTCGAATTTTTCAAATAAGAAGAACAAGAACAAAAAGGGTTCCGAAAGTGTCAATAGTGTGAAGAAGGGCGCTACCGGTGGTTTTGGGAACTTTGTCCCTACTTGCTACAATTGTGGGGTATGTGGACATATGGCTCGAGATTGTCCGAAGCCAAATTCAACAAACAAGCTCACTTGTTTTAATTGCAACAAAGAAGGACACCGAAAGTCAGAGTGTCCCGATTTGAACAACGATAATGTTAAAAGGCTAGAGAAGTCGGCGGGTACGGCTCGAGGGCGAAACTATTTGATGACGAATGACGAAGCCAAGCAATCCCACGATGTTGTCTCAGGTACTTTTATGGTTAACTCTAATCCAGCAAGGATTTTATTTGATAGCGGTGCAAATTTGTCGTTTGTATCTCCAAAATTTGTGCCTAAACTTGATAGATCGTTAGCTAAGTTAAGTCGTCCGGTAGAAGTCGAAATAGCGGACGGCAAGACGGTGCTAGTGGTTGATGTGTGCAAGAACTGTGACGTTGTTTTTGTTGCCGAAAACTTTAAAATTGATCTTATCCCTATGACGTTGGGCGATTTTGATATCGTTGTTGGCATGGATTGGCTCGATCGGAATAGAGCCGATATTGCATGCCATGATAAATTTATCCACGTGAAGACCCCAAGTGGGGGAGAGTTAGTTATTCACGGCGATAAACGAAGAAGACTTGTGCCGATATGTTCTTTTGCACGGGCACGTCGTTTTCTTGTTAGTGGTGGCATGGCTTTTCTTGCCCATGTTGTTGATACTCGTGATGAGCCACCACCTATTCGTGAAATTCCGGTTGTTAGTGAATTCGAAGACGTTTTTCCGGACGAATTACCGGGTGTTCCGGCGGAAAGACAGGTTGAGTTTCGTATTGAGTTGGTTCCGGGAGCTACTCCCATTGCTAAAACTCCTTATCGTTTAGCACCAACGGAAATGAAAGAGTTGTTAAATCAAACCCAAGAGTTGCTCGAGAAGGGTTTTATTCGACCGAGTGCTTCGCCATGGGGCGCTCCGGTGTTATTTGTGAAGAAGAAAGATGGTAGTATGCGTATGTGCATTGATTACCGTGAGTTGAATAAAGTGACGATCAAGAATCGTTATCCATTACCTAGGATTGACGATTTATTTGATCAACTTCAAGGTGCAACGTATTTCTCTAAGATCGACCTACGGTCCGGCTATCACCAAATGCGGGTCCGTGAGGAAGACATAGAGAAGACGGCTTTTCGAACGCGTTACGGGCATTACGAGTTTGTAGTTATGCCCTTTGGTCTTACGAATGCACCGGCGGCATTCATGGATCTTATGAACCGAGTGTGCCAACCTATGTTGGACAAGTCGGTAATAGTGTTCATTGACGACATACTAGTCTACTCGAAAAGTATGAACGAACATGAACATCATTTGCGTGAAGTATTGAAGACGCTAAGAAAGGAGAAGTTGTATGCAAAGTTCTCCAAATGTGAATTTTGGCTAAGGGAAGTTCAATTCCTTGGTCATATTGTGAATGAGAATGGTATTCAAGTAGATCCGGGGAAGATCGAGACGGTGAAGAGTTGGGGACGACCGACTACGCCTACGAAAATCCGAAGTTTTCTCGGATTGGCCGGTTATTATCGTCGGTTTATCCAAGACTTTTCTAAGATTGCTTCTCCATTGACGAAGTTGACGAGAAAGAACACGAGATTTAATTGGGAGAACGAGCAAGAAATTGCTTTTCAATTGTTAAAAGAAAAGTTGTGTCAAGCTCCGATGTTAGTGTTGCCGGAAGGTGTAGAAGACATGACGGTCTATTGTGATGCGTCTTTAAATGGACTCGGGTGTGTTCTAATGCAAAGAGGTAAAGTCATCGCTTATGCCTCTCGACAATTAAAAGAACACGAAATGAGATATCCGACTCATGATCTTGAGTTGGCGGCGGTAGTGCATGCGTTGAAAATTTGGCGCCATTACTTGTATGGTGTCAAGTGTACGATTTATTCAGATCATAAGAGTTTGAAACATCTCTTTAATCAACGAGATTTAAATTATCGCCAACGTAGGTGGATGGATGTGGTGAAAGACTACGATTGTGAGATACTTTATCATCCGAGTAAGGCGAATGTGGTCGCGGATGCGTTGAGTCGAAAGAGTCAACATCCGGCGATAAAAGTGGGGTCGTTACGTTTGATTATTACCAACGATTTTCTTGAAAAGCTTGGTGAGATTCAAATAGAGGCTTATGTTCAAAACAAGCATACGGAGCGAATCGTGGGCCAAACGGAGTTTATTACTATGGGTCCGCGTGGTTTGTTGTCCTTCCAAGGAAGGGTGTGGGTACCTAAGATGGGTGATTACCGACGAGTGCTACTTGATGAAGCACATAAGTCAAAATACTCCATTCATCCGGGTGCGACGAAAATGTATCTTGACTTGAAGAAAGATTATTGGTGGCCGGGCATGAAGCGTGATGTTGTGAAGTATGTTGAGCAATGCGTCACGTGTTTGCAAGTAAAAGCCGAACACCAAAAGCCGTATGGTAAATTACAACCGTTAGAAATCCCGAAATGGAAATGGGAGCACATTACCATGGATTTCATTACAAAGTTACCTAAAACGGCGAGAACCCAATTCGATTCGATTTGGGTTATAGTTGACCGATTGACAAAAATCGCTTTGTTTCTTCCCATTAAAGAAGCGATATCATCGGAGACCTTGGCTAAGTTGGTTATCAAGGAAGTGGTCTCTCGACATGGGGTTCCTATATCTATTATTTCGGATCGAGATACCCGTTTTACATCTCGGTTTTGGGAAAAGTTTCATGAAGATATGGGTACGCAATTGAAGTTGAGCACGGCATATCATCCTCAAACGGACGGTCAAACCGAACGTACAAATCAAACATTGGAAGATATGTTACGGGCGTGTATTATTGATTTCGGTGGTAGTTGGGACGAGCATTTACCTTTGGTGGAATTCTCGTACAATAATAGTTATCATACTAGTATCGGGATGCCACCGTATGAGATGCTTTATGGGCGAAGGTGTCGAACTCCGATTTGTTGGGGTGAAGTGGGACAAAAGGAAATCGGGAGTACCGATTTGGTCTTAGAGACGAATAGTAAGATTGCCGTGATTCGAGAGCATTTGAAAAAGGCTCAAGATAGGCAAAAGTCGTATGCCGACAAACGTAGACGAACGATCGAATTTCAAGAAGGTGACATGGTGATGCTTAAGGTTTCGCCATGGAAAGGTATTATTCGATTCCAGAAACGAGGAAAGTTAGCTCCTCGGTTTATTGGACCGTTTAAGGTTTTAGCTCGTGTTGGTGAAGTCGCGTATCGTTTGGAATTACCCGAAGAGCTTGCGGGGATCCATAATACATTTCATGTTTCCCACCTCCGTAAGTGTCTTGTGGATGATTCATCTTGGGTGCCTTTAGACGAGATCGAGCTAAACAATAAGTTAGAATATATTGAGGAACCGATTGCCATACTTGATGAGAAGGTCAAAAGGTTGAGACATAAAGAGGTAAGGACTTTTAAAGTTCAATGGCGTCGTAGTAAGGGTTCCGAGTTCACTTGGGAGCCCGAAGAGTTTGTGTTGGTTTATCTTCCTTCTTGTCACGCGGCTTGGATCGCGAGGACGCGCTCCGATTCAAGTGGGGGAGAGTTGTAACATCCCGTTTTCCCGTACGTGTCTTAAGGTACTTATTTTATTGATTTAGAACATTATATATTTCTCGTATATGTGTTTAAACGCTTCAAAGTGTTAATTGTTATATTACGCATTAGAATGTATAGGTGTACGAGTATACACATGGTTTAGGTGAGGTATTAAGCCTTGTGGGGCTTAAAGTTGGAATTTAGTGTATAAGAGAAGCGTGAATGAAGCTTAAAAGTCGTATAAATTGATATTTGGTTTTTCATAGTCGAAGTGGTCAGGTGACGGCTAATGCCGCGCCGCGGAGGCCTTTGTCGCGCCGCGACAAACAACGCTAACCAATTTCAGAAAAAGTATTAAGACAGCTCGAAAACTTAGTTAAATACCGCGCCGCGGCATAGAAGGCCGCGCCGCGACACATAAAGCAAATCAAGATCAGAAGTTGGGTTAAGAAGGGTTCATTTTCCTTCGATATGTCGCGCCGCGACATTTGGGGCCGCGCCGCGGCAATTCTGCTGGACAGATTCGGATTTTAGCTCAATTTAAGGGATTTTAAGGGGTAAAATGGTAAATTCATATGTGGATCTGATGGGAGCTTTAACTCTCAACCACATACTCATTTATTTCATTTTCTTTTCTATTTTCTTTCCTATTTCTCTCCCAAAACACAAAACCCACCTAGCTTGATCTTGAGATTTGAAGTTGGAGATTTGTGAATCGAACCTAGGAGCGAGATTTAAAGTTGTTCTCCTTGTTACTAGCTACAAGAAGATAGTCTCGGTAAGTTCTAACTCTAAGTTTTGAGTTTTAATTGGTTAATGACTAGGGTTTGGGTACTAGAGATTTGTAAGACCCATTTGGTGGTAAAATGGGCGAGTTTGGGTTATGTTGTTGCAATGAAACCCTAATAGCCATAATCTAGGGTTTTGGCCTTGTGATTTGAGGTTGTAAGTGCCAATTGGTGTGTTAGTCACTAATGCACTTTAAGATTTATGAAAGAAGTGTAAATGGGTAAGTTTGACTTGATTATGAGTCTAAGTAATGTAAAATGGGTCAAAATGTACTAGTTGACCTAATTAGATGAAATGGGTATGGATTACCCTAAGTTTTATGTTAATTGAAGTTAATAGACCTTGATTCACTAGTTTTAGTGATTTAAGTCGAGACTTGGCCATTTATGGGCGGTTGTGAGTAGTTGAGTCATTTAATGCAATTTGGGTCATTAAATGCTCAAGTGGGAGTATTGTGGTTAATCCCACTAGTTGTGAAATTTTTTTTTTTTTTTTTTTTTTTTTTTTTTTTTTTTTTTTTTTTTTTTTTTTTTTTTTTGAAAGGCAATGTTAGTGGTTAGCTCACGAAGTTAATTCACTAGTTGTGAAATTAAATGTGCACTTAATGATTTAGGTACATTGCGTTGAAGCTCGGAAGTACTAGATCATCATCCTTGTGACAAGGTGAGTGGAATAATTATATATGTATATATATGATTTATTTATTTGTGGGGTAAGGGTTTAAAGTTCGTTATTGACGATACCGTACCCTAGAGTATATATGTGGGTTTAAAGTTCGTTGTTGACGATACCACATTAATATAAACGTATGGAATTTAAGTTCGATGTTGATGATGCCATACGACTATAGTAGTGACGTTGGATGAGGGTTTAAAGTTTGATGTTGACGATACCTCATATGTGGGTTTAAAGTTCGGTGTTGACGATACCACATTATTATAGGCGAATGGGTTTTAAGTTCGATGTTGACGATACTATTCGTTAGGCTAGCCTTGAGATTTTGAGTACTATAGATGTTGTGAACATCATCGTTATACTTGTATTATAGCATATTGTATTGTTGTGTTATATGCTATTGTTATACTAGCCTTGTTGTCGTGGTACTTAGCGTTATACATGTGAAAGGTATGCTAATTATGTAACTAGTATGTATGCGGATTTGGTAAGTGTTTGCAAGTAAGTAGGTTATATATATATGTATAATTGTTGCACTCACTAAGCCTTGCTTACCCTCTCGTTGTTTACCATTTTTTTAGGTTCCGGCTTGGACAAGGGTAAGGGCATACGTTTGGACTAGTGGTCTCCCGCTTATGTTGTCGGGGAGTGCTTGTGGTGTTGGCTTTTTGATGTTGGCCTAACGTTTTGGGTAGTTTAGTCCCAAACCATGCTCATGTGTCGTTTGGATTATAAACTATCATTTGTAGTAGTTCAAACTTGTATCACATTTATTAATGGCCTTCGTGCCTTTTGTAAACACTAAACTTGATGTATGTTTTAACGAAACGTGTGAAATGGTTTACACATTTAATTGGCGCGTAAATGTGTATTATTATAAAAAAAAAAAATTTATCGTATGGAATACGGGTTGGGTTGTTTCATCAACAATCTCTGTTTGAATGATTGGTGGTTCCGGAGGAAAAATTAATGGTTCAGGATCTATGAATTGTCCCTGAATATTCTCCGGATTCTCAATTGTGAGGTCGGGTTCAAAAAATGGATTATCGGAAATTTGAATTGGAGTACTTGGTCGACTGGATGACGATTCTAAAGAAAAATCAACGGCGACAATATTTTTTTAGATGTCTTGATCGAGTTACAGGTGCTGAACGTACAAAAGGTAGTGAACGTCTTGGTCGGTGCATTCACTGAATATCCTATTTGTTTTTAAAAGGAAATAAAAATTATATAAGTTATCCAATTAATAGACTTTTCTGATTTTGCCCACGTTTCGAATAGCCAAAAGATGCAGCAGAGGGGCAGGATTCGTTTGGTCTCAATATAATTGAGTACTGTTTGGCTCTAATAACCCGGTCCACGTACAAATCCAACTATTACTACGAACCAGAAAATTTTGATGTCTATCAATTTAACCACTTAAAATAAATTTTCGTAATTTAAAGAAATTTAGATAAGAAATAGAATAAAAATCTATGTCCTAAAAACTAGAATGACGAGAAATAAGAGAGAAAAAGAGCGCGTCGGTATTAAAATTGGAGAAATAAGAAAGAAAAAGAGTGACTTATAAAACTTAAAAACACTCGACTAACCCAACCTTATTACTATCACTAACTTAAAATTAAAATTACAAATTGAGATTACTAATTGGAGTGATAATTGATACATAGGTAAAAGGCGTCGAAAAATAAAAATAAGAAAGTAGTGCGTCGAAACTTAAAAAGGAACTAAAAACTAAAAATTAAAAGTTGCGTCTAAAAATATTAAAGCTTACAAGTAAAACTATATCCCAAATGGCAATAACTTAAAAAGGTACTAAAATTTAAAAACGGCGTCGCAAAATTCTAAAGCACTTAAATCTTAGTCTAAAGAAAAAGCACTTAAGGGATTTTACGGCAAAGCCTAAAAATCTAGAAATAAAAATAACTATGGCAAAAACTAAGACTTAAAAGTAAATACGAGCGAAAAACATAAAAATTAAGCTAAAAACAAATAAAAAGGGACAAAATATAAAAATATACTAAAAGTTGTAAAAAGTACAATTTTTATAAAAATATTATTTTTATATTATTTATTTTATAAAAGTATTAATTTTTATATATTTATAAAAATAATTAAAACTTTAAATACAAATTAAATAACAAAACTAAATTAACTAATAAAATACTAAACCCTAATTAGGGTTTAAGTATAATTAATAATAATACTCCGTAATGATTACTGAATTAGGGTTGTATGTGGCCTGTTAGAAGACCTCATGCGATCGCATGAGTTTATGCCTTCGGGCTCATGCGATCGCATGAGCTTGAATTTTGGACCAGTTTACGGGCTGCTACAGTAGCAGGCCCGAGAGTTTATTATTTTTTTTTGTTTTAAATTCTGTTTTAAATATTTATATAATTACAAAATATTTAAATAAAATTTATATTTTTACAAACTAAAATAAAAATAAAGAAACTTTATAAAACTTATATATTTAACAAACTCTTAAAAATATTTATATTTTTGTTTTTCTTTTTATATTTTTGAATATTTAAAACGTATTTTTACAAAAGCTTATTTTTTATAAATGTAAACTAAAAATAAAAATCTTTTTTTTTATTTAGCGTTGCGCTTCCGGCTTTTAAGCTAGATTTCGAATCCCCGGCAGCGGCGCCAAAAATACTTGATGTTATGCGAGGCGTATATGAAATAGTGTATATTTTACTAGGAAATACTATTAAATACGATATAATTTTACACAAGATATTTATTTATTTATAGAATGGATATACTTAAACCTTGCTACAACACTTATAGGCAGCGTACCTAATCGTACAGTAGTGTAGTTTTTAGTAAGTCCGGTTCGTTCCACAGGGAATCTTTTAAACAAAGCTTAACGCTATATTAGTTTAATTTATAAAAATACAAATATATATATAAGTAATATTATTATTATAAAAGGGGGGGGGGGGGGGGGGGTTTACCGTTTAATGACCGGTTTGTCGATTTTAAAACTTAGTCGCAGTTAAAACCTAATGTTAAAAAATAAATGCAAGACTTAATTTAAAGCGTAAAGTAAATAACGAAAAGGAAATTGCGATAAATAAAAGTGCGATAAAATAAAATTGCGATAATTAAAAAGTACGATAATTAAAAGTGCAATTAAATACAAAAACAATAAATAAAAGTGCAATAATTAAAAGTGCAATTAAATATAAAATAAAGGAAATTAAATATGAAATAAAAGAATTATGCTTATTTAAACTTCCGTAATCATGATGTTTGACGTGTTGATTTTAGTTTTATGCCCATGGGTTAATTGTCCTTTGTCCTGGATTATTTAATATGTCCGTCTGGTTTTTGTCCATAACAATCCATCAGTCATAAATATAAAGTGGGAGTATCCTCGTCAAATTATCCTTATACCCGAAGTCAAATATTTCAACTAATTGGGGACTTAAACTGTAACAAGGTTTTATTACTTTGTTTAATAATTACACCAGGATATCGACTGCGTGTAACCCAAGGTTTTAATACTTTGTTATCAATTATGCCAAGTGTCCTTGTACATAATTTCACCCCTGTTTTAATAATTTCATACACTATTAATCCATTCTCGTGTCCGCTTAAATGAACGATTATTCGTACATATAAATACCCCGCCCATCGTGTCCGATCGAGTGTATATGGTTATTTATAGGTACGTCCAATTGTAAATCTTTATATTAAAATTAACAAACTATCATTTAGTTAAACAAATATAAAGCCCATTAATAGCCCATAGTCTAATTTCCACAAGTGTCGTTCTTTTGTCCAAACCCCAATTATGGTACAAAGCCTAATTACCCAATTTTAGTAATTAGCCCAACATCCTGATTACTTTGATTTAAATAAGCATAATAATAACTTAGCTACGAGACATTAAATTAAAAAGGTTGAACATAACTTACAATGATTAAAAATAGCGTAGCATTACACGGATAGAATTTCCACTTACACCCTTACAATATGCGCTAACATACCCTTATTATTAGAAATTAAAATTAAAATTAAAATTATAAATATATAAATATATATATATATATATATATATATATATATATATACATATATATATATATATATATATGTTTAGATAGAGAGATTGATATATGATATGATGTTCACCAGAATGCGAATTTTTATAGGCATGTGGGCTGGAAAAGGAGCTCATGCGATTGCATGAGCTTTGCCCTTCAGGCTCATGCGATCGCATGGCCAGCTGGGGAGGCTCAAAAGTCTACAAAAACGTGGGCTGCTTATTTATTTATTATATAATATAATATATATAATTAAATTTAATTATATATATATTATATTATATTCTTGTACTCTGTTGATTTGTAATTTTTAGTCCGTTGCGTCGAGCGTTGAGAGTTGACTCTGGTCCCGGTTCCGGATTTTCGAATGTCTTTTCGTATAATTTAATATCTTGTACTTTGCGTTTTGAATCTTGTACTCTTGTAATTTTGAGACGTTTCTTATCAATAATTGGAACCTCTTTGCTTGTACTTTGCACTTTTTAGCTTTTTGGTCGTTTGCGTCTTCAATTTGTCGAATCTGTCTTTTGTCTTCACCTTTTATTATTTAAACGAATATCACTTGTAAATAGAACAATTGCAACTAAAAGCTTGTCTTTCTTGAGGGATAATGCTATGAAATATATGTTCGTTTTTAGCATTATCATGAGCCAAAGTGGTGATTGGTGGTACACTTGGTATGTTCAGGTTAGCACAACGATTACAAGTCTTACTTCCAAAACTGGTATGTCACATGAACAACAATTATTATTTGAAGAAAGACTTGGTAGTCTTTGATACTATACATCGAGTAGTGGCAAAACTGAGCATCATGATTGGGATGAAACCAGCTCGTCGTCATTCTTTGATAGTGATACTGATGATGATGGTGCTGGTTGTGCTTCTGATAAAAAGCTGTGTTTAATGGCCAAGGAGGTCAAGGAGTCTGATGAGGATGATAGTGGTAGTAAGTTTTTGGCTGATATGAGGGAAGCTGATCAGAAAAGAGATTCACCTCAATAGAAAACTGAATTGATGTATAAGGTTGATAATTTTCGAACTTATACTGATGATGAAAACGCTGAAATGTTTGACTACCTAAGAGTTGACTTATGTAGAGGCAGCAAACGTGAAGAAGTTTTGAAAACTGACAACAAATCTTTAAATGAGAAACTTAAAAGCAAAAATGATGAAATTAAAATCTTGAAAGATGATATTTCCAAACTTGAAAAACAAAACTTTGCTTTAAAGTCTCTTCACGTTGAGGCAGCAGAAGTCAAGAACCAGCTAGATAATCTTAAAAAGGTTATCACTTCATGGTGTACATCTGCTCAACGCACAGCCAAGTGTGTTAATGAGTAGGTGCCTGCCCAAGTTGAAGCTTTCTTTGCTGGTGACTATGCTGCTGCTGCTGCTGCTATTGCAGAAGTTACTTTCATGGACCCAATTCTTGAAACTGATCATGAAGCTGTCTTGCCAAATACTTTTGTCAAGATAGTTAAGTGTAAAAAGGTCTTGACAAATAAATTTGTTAGACCTGATGTGTCCCCACCACCTGCCATGAAAGAGATTTTGGAAGATGAAGTTAGAGCAAGAGAAGCCAGTACCTCAATTGATGAGACTACTGACCCCTCGAGCATCTACTACATGACTCCAAAAGAAAGACGTATTAAAAGGGAAATCACTGAAAATAATCTAAGAAAAATAAATCAACTGATTCCCCTTCGTGTTCTAGTTCCAATTGTGCTGAGCCAGCTGATGACAAACTTACTGGTCAACCAGTAGCTGTAGAGAAGCCAGTCAAACGAAATACTGGCAAGTCCAAGGCAGCAGGTAAAACTTCTTCTAACTCATCAGCTTCAGTAGACAAGCCAGTAACTTCCCATGCTGGCTCGTCAAATGATAAAGGCAAAGCAATACGCCATGACTATGGTACTAGTTCTAAGAAGAAAGCTGCCCTTAAGGGAAAAGCAAAAGTGGACTCGAACGATGAGCTGTCTATCACTGAGATTATGACAGTCAAGCTTGACCAGCTAATTGAGGCAGTAACCAAAATTCGACCCGATCTTACTGCACTCATTTACTCAGTGTATGACCAGTCACCGATACCAAATGTGAGAAAATGTTACAAATGTGGCAGCTGAAATGTCCCGTTCATATTGATTATAAACGTTCCATATTAATTGATTTCGTTGCGAGGTTTTGACCTCTATATGAGACGTTTTTCAAAGACTGCATTCGTTTTTAAAACAAACCATAACCTTTATTTTATCGACAAGGTTAAAAGGACACCACCTAGATTATCCAGAAATGATAATCTAAAAATATCACACTTACACACTACCAATACATATTGGTTTACAATATTAATATGTTACAACAAAGTAAATTTCGAATGCAGTTTTAAATAATATTATACAAGCATGCTGACACCAAATCTTGTCCATAATTTAGCATGCAACAGCGGAAGCTCTTAATAATCACCTGAGAATAAATATGCTTTAAACGTCAACAAAAATGTTGGTGAGTTATAGGTTTAACCTATATATTTATCAAATCATAATAATAGACCACAAGATTTCATATTTCAATATACATCCCATACATAGAGTTAAAAATTATTCATATGGTGAACACCTGGTAACTGACATTAACAAGATGCATATAAGAATATCCCCTATCATTCCGTAAAATCCTTCAGACATGATAAAAACAAATTCGAAGTACTAAAGCATCCGGTACTTTGGATGGGGTTCGTTAGGCCCAATAGATCTATCTTTAGGATTCGCGTCAATTAGTAGATCGGTTTACTAATTCTTAGGTTACCAAGCAAAAGGGGCATATTCGGCTTCGATCTTTCACCCATTTAATGTAGTTTCAATTTGATAAGGCTAAAAAGGAACATATATTTCATAGCATTATCCCCCAAGAATGACAAGTTTTTAGTTGCAATTGTTCCATTTTCAAGTAATATTTGTTTTTATTAAATAAGTGCGAAGACAAAAGGCGAAAACGAAGATTCGAAGACGAAAAGGTCCAAAAAGCTCAAATGTTCAAGATACAATTAAAAAGGTTCAAATTATTGATGAGGAACGTCTAAAAATGACAAGAGTACAAGTTACAAAACGCAAAGTACAAGATATAAAATTGTACGAAAGGACGTTCGAAAATCCGGAACCGGGGCATGAACCAACTTTCAGCGCTCGACGCAACGGTGTAAAAATTACGAGTCAACTATGCACAAGAATAAAATATAATATTTAAATAATTCATAATAAGAATAATATTAAATAATAAAAAGTTGTTAATTGAGCATAGTTCAGGGGTCGTAAATGAAAATTCAATTTTAAATTTGCCTATAAAAGGGATCTATGTAACGATGAATTGGGGAGACTTTCTCGATCATTTTTTCGATCATTTTCTTACTTTTCTATATCAAATATCAATATCTATATTTATAATTCTCTATCATAATGTTAATGTAATCAGATATAACAATAATCTTAATTTTAATTTTAAATTATGATAATAATAAGATTTATGATAGAGATCGTTTGAGTGTGTAAGTCGAAATTCTGTCCGTGTAACGCTACGCTATTTTTAATCATTGTAAGTTATGTTCAACCTTTTTACATTAATGTCTCGTAGCTAAGTCGTTATTATGCTTATTTAAAATGAAGTACTCATGATGTTGGGCTAATTACTAAAATTGGGTTATTGAACTTTGGACCATAATTAAGGTTTGGGCAAAAGACCGACACTTGTGGAAATTGGATTATTGACTATTAATAGATGGGGGGTATTGTCTAATTGAGTGACAACTCATTGGAGTCTGTCGAACCTATCTTCAAATTAATTAACCTAATAATTAATAATGATTATGGTTGTCCTATTTAGTGACGTTCATATGGAATCTGTTATAATCATTTAATTAATCAATTGGGTTGGGTAATTGATTATTCATTCTGATCAAGTGGATGAATTAATATTCATAAACTAATTAAAACAGGGGTGGATTACATACAGTGATAACTGGTGTAATTGTTGACAGAAGTGATAACTGCGTCACAGTTTAAATCCTTAATCAGTTGGAATATTTGACTTCGGGTATAAGGGTAATTTGACAAGGATACTTGCACTTTATATTTATGACCGATGAACTATTATGGACAAAAACCAGATAGACGTATCAAATAAACCAGGACAAAGGACAATTAACCCATGGTAATAAATTAAAATCAACACGTCAAACATCATGATTACGGAAGTTTAAATAAGCATAATTCTTTTATTGTATTTCTCCTCGTATCTTTATTTACTGTCATTTTATTACTCGCAATTTTATTTACTGTCATTTTATTTATTGTCATTATTTTACGCACTTTAATTATCGTCATTTATCTTTGCGCTTAAAATATAGAATCGACAAACCGGTCATTAAACGGTAAAACCCCCCTTTTATAATAATACTACTACTAGTACATATATATTTTTTTGTATTTTTTACAAATATTGTGTGTAAAAATATAGCGTTAAACTTCACTAGCTCCCTGTGGAACGAACCGGACTTACTAAAAACTACACTACTCTACGATTAGGTACACTGCCTATAAGTGTTGTAGCAAGGTTTAAGTATATCCCACTCGATAAATAAATAAAACTTGTGTAATATTTCGTCGCATTTTGTAGTAAAAATTAATACTATTTCGTACCCCCCGTGCAACTCATCACAATTACTTGTGTCTATTTCGTAAAACATTTATAAAACTACATGTATTCTCATCCCAAAAATATTAGATTTTAAAAGTGGGACTATAACTCACTTTCACAGATTTTTACTTCGTCGAGAAGTAAGACTTGGCCACTGGTCGATTCACGAACCTATAACAAATATGTACATATATATCAAAGTATGTTCAAAATATATTTACAATATTTTTAATATGTTTTAATGATTTGAGTTTATTAAGTCAGCTGTCCTCGTTAGTAACCTACAACTAGTTGTCCACAGTTAGATATACAGAAATAAATTGATATAAATTATCTTGAATCAATCCACGACCCAGTGTATACACGTCTCAGGCTAGATCACAACTCAAAGTATATACATTTTTGGAATCAACCTCAACCCTGTATAGCTAACTCAAACATTACTGCATATAGAGTGTCTATGGTTGTTCCAAATAATATATATACATGGGTAGATATGATATGTCAAAACATTTGTATACGTGTCTATGGTATCCCAAGATTATATAATATATTAGAATACATGTATTATACAATATAAGTTAGCTAGGATATGGTTAATATAGATTTGTTACCAATTTTCACGTAGCTACAACAAGCAAAATTATCCAATCTTGTTTTACCCATAACTTCTTCGTTTTAAATTCGTTTTGAGTGATTCAAGTTGCTATGATTTCATATTGAACTTAAGTTTATGAATTTAAATAGAAAAAGTATAAGTTTATAGTCAGAAACATAGATTACAAGTCGTTTTTGTAAAGGTAGTCATTTCAGTCGAAAGAACGACATCTAGATGACCATTTTGGAAAACATACTTTCACTTTGAGTTTTACCATGATTTTTGGATATAGTTTCATGTTCATAATAAAAATCATTTTTCCAGAAGAACAACTTTTAAATCAAAGTTTATCATAGTTTTTAATTAACTAACCCAAAACAGCCCGCGGTGTTACTACGATGGCGTATATTCGGTTTTACGATGTTTTTTTTTATGTTTTCAGGTTTTAAATCATTAAGTTAGCATATCATATAGATATAGAACATGTGTCTAGTTGATTTTAAAAGTCAAGTTAGAAGGGTTAACTTTTGTTTGCGAATAAATTTAGAATTAACTAAACTATGTTCTAGTGATTACATGTTTAAACCTTCGAATAAGATAGTTTTATATATATGATTCGAATGATGTTATGAACATCATTACTACCTCAAGTTTTGTGGATAAACCTACTGGAAATGAGAAAAATAGATCTAGCTTCAAAGGATCCTTGGATGGCTTGAGAGTTCTTGAAGCAAAATCATGACACGAAAACAAGTTCAAGTAAGATTTCCACTCGAAATAAGATTGTTATAGTTATAGAAATTGAATCAAAGTTTGAGTATGAGTATTACCTTGAATTAGAAAGATATCTTACTATAAATAAGAAAGATTTCTTGAGATTGGGTGATCACTTGAAATGAATTTGCAAGATTGAAAGTAAGCTAGCAAACTTGGAAGTGTTGTTGGTGTGTTCTTGAGTAGTTGTTTTGTATGTTGATCTATGTTACCTATATTGAGCTAGATTATGAAGGAAATGATGAAGAATACTTAGAACTCTAAGAGAGTAATTGAGAGAGAGTAATTTGATGCATAAAGATGGAAATCAAAGTGTGTTTGTGGTAGGTATAATGAGGCGTGAAAATGGAGTCAATATAGGCTCCATTACTTTGTTGTTTTGTTAGATATTTCATGCTAGTTGCCAAATAATGGTTCCCAAATGTGTTAGGTGACTCATAAGGGCTGCTAAATGCTGATCATTGGAGTGTATATACCAATAGTAAATACATTTAGAAGCTGGGTATTGTATGAGTACGAATACGGGTGCATATGAGTAGAATTGTTGATGAAAATGAACGAGGATGTAATTGTAAGCATTTTTGTTAAGTAGAAGTACTTTGATAAGTGTCTTGAAGTCTTTCAAAAGTGTATGAATACATATTAAAACACTACATGTATATACATTTTAACTGAGTCGTTAAGTTATCGTTAGTCGTTACATGTAAGTGTTGTTTTGAAACCTTTAAGTTAACGATCTTGTTAAATGTTATTAACCCATTGTTTATTATATCTAATGAGATGTTAAATTATTACATTATCATGATATTATGATGTATTAAAATATCTTAATATGATATATATACAATTAAATGTCGTTACAACGATAATCGTTACATATATGTCCCGTTTCGAAATCCTTAAGTTAGTAGTCTTGTTTTTACATATGTAGTTCATTGTTAATACACTTAATGATATGTTTAATTATCATTTATCATGTTTAAATATAGTGTAACAATATCTTAATATGATTCATATGTATTTAATAAGACGTTGTTATAACGATAATCGTTATATATATCGTTTTCGAGTTTCTTAATTCAATAGTCTCATTTTTATGTATATAACTCATTGTTAAAATACCTAATGAGATACTTACTTATCATAATATCATGTTAACTATATATATATATCCATATATATGTCATCATATAGTTTTTACAAGTTTTAACGTTCGTGAATCACCGGTCAACTTGGGTGGTCAATTGTCTATATGAAACCTATTTCATTTAAACAAGTATTAACAAGTTGATTGCTTAACATGTTGGAAACACTTAATCATGTAAATAATAATTTCAATTAATATATATAAACATGGAAAAGTTCGGGTCACTACAGTACCTACCCGTTAAATAAATTTTGTCCCAAAATTTTAAGCAGTTGGAAGTGTTGATGTATCTTCTGGAAATAAGTGCGGGTATTTCTTTTTCATCTGATCTTCTCATTCCCAGGTGAACTCGGGTCCTCTACGAGCATTTCATTGAACCTTAACAATTGGTATCTTGTTTTGCTTAAGTCTTTTAACCTCACGATCCATTATTTCGATGGGTTCTTCGATGAATTGAAGTTTTTCGTTGATTTGGATTTCGTCTAACGAAATAGTGAGATTTTCTTTAGCAAAACATTTCTTCAAATTCGAGACGTGGAAAGTGTTATGTACAGCCACGAGTTGTTGAGGTAACTCAAGTCGGTAAGCTACTAGTCCGACACGATCAATAATCTTGAATGGTCCAATATACCTTGGATTTAATTTCCCTCGTTTACCAAATCGAACAACGCCTTTCCAAGGTGCAACTTTAAGCATGACCATCTCTCCAATTTCAATTTCAAATTCTATATCTTTTCTTTTAATGTCAGCATAGCTCTTTTGTCGACTTTGGGCGGTTTTCAACCGTTGCTGAATTTGAATGATCTTCTCGGTAGTTTCTTGTATTATCTCCGGACCCGTAATCTGTCTATCCCCTACTTCACTCCAACAAATCAGAGACATGCACTTTCTACCATAAAGTGCTTCAAACGACGCCATCTCAATGCTTAAATGGTAGCTGTTGTTGTAGGAAAATTCTGCTAACGGTAGGTGTCGATCCCAACTGTTTCTGAAATCAATAACACATGCTCGTAGCATGTCTTCAAGCGTTTGTATCATCCTTTCGCTCTGCCCATCAGTTTGTGGATGATAGGCAGTACTCATGTTTAGACGAGTTCCTAATGCTTGCTGTAATGTCTGCCAGAATCTTAAAATAATTCTGCCATCCCTATCAGAGATAATAGAGATTGGTATTCCATGTCTGGAGACGACTTCCTTCAAATACAGTCGTGCTATTTCTCCATCTTATCATCTTCTCTTATTGGCAGGAAGTGTGCTGATTTGGTGAGACAATCAACTATTACCCAAATAGTATCAAAACCACTTGCAGTCCTTGGCAATTTAGTGATGAAATCCATGGTAATGTTTTCCCATTTCCATTTCGGGATTTCGGGTTGTTGAAGTAGACCTGATGGTTTCTGATGCTCAGCTTTGACCTTAGAACACATCAAACATTCTCCTACGTATTTAGCAATATCGGCTTTCATACCCGGCCACCAAAAATGTTTCTTGAGATCCTTGTACATCTTCCCTGTTCCAGGATGTGTTGAGTACCTGGTTTTATGAGCTTCTCTAAGTACCATTTCTCTCATATCTCCAAATTTTGGTACCCAAATTCTTTCAGCCCTATTCCGGGTTCCGTCTTCCCGAATATTAAGATGCTTCTCCGATCCTTTGGGTATTTCATCCTTTAAGTTTCCCTCTTTTAAAACTCCTTGTTGCGCCTCCTTTATTTGAGTAGTAAGGTTAGTGTGAATCATTATATTCATAGCTTTTACTCGAATGGGTTCTCTGTCCTTTTTGCTCAAGGCGTCGGCTACCACATTTGCCTTCCCCGGGTGGTAACAAATCTCAAAGTCGTAATAATTCAACAATTCAATCCACCTGCGCTGCCTCATGTTTAGTTGTTTCTGATTAAATATGTGTTGAAGGCTTTTGTGATCGGTATATATAATACTTTTGACCCCATATAAGTAGTGCCGCCAAGTCTTTAATGCAAAAATAACCGCGCCAAATTCCAAATCATGCGTCGTATAATTCTGCTCGTGAATCTTCAATTGTCTAGACGCATAACCAATTACTTTCGTTCGTTGCATTAATACACAACTGAGACCTTGCTTCGAGGCGTCACAATATATCACAAAATCATCATTCGCTTCAGGTAATGACAATATAGGTGTCGTGGTTAACTTTTTCTTCAACAATTGAAACGCTTTCTCTTGTTCATTCTTCCATTCAAATTTCTTCCCTTTATGCGTTAATGCAGTCAAGGGTTTTGTTATTTTGGAAAAATCTTAGATGAATCTCCTGCGTATGTGTTTTGGAGTTTTCGGGGTTTCCCACTTTTCAACGGTTTCAATCTTTACTGGATCCACCTGAATACCTTCTTTGTTCACTATATGACCGAGGAATTGAACTTCTTCCAACCAAAATGCACACTTTGAAAACTTAGCGTACAGTTTTTCTTTCCTTAACAAATCTAGCACTTTTCTCAAATGTTCTTCATGCTCTTGGTCATTCTTTGAGTAAATAAGTATGTCATCGATGAAAACAATGACAAACATGTCAAGGTATGGTCCACACACTCGGTTCATGAGGTCTGTGAACACAGCTGGTGCGTTAGTCAACCCAAACGGCATAACCATAAACTCGTAATGACTGTAACGCGTCCTAAAAGCAGTCTTTGAAATATCATCCTCCTTCACCCGCATTTGATGATACCCAGAACGTAAATCAATCTTCGAATAAACCGACGAGCCTTGTAGTTGATCAAATAAGTCGTCGATTCTCGGTAATGAGTAGCGGTTCTTGATGGTAAGTTTGTTCAACTCTCGGTAGTCGATACACAACCTGAATGTACCATCTTTCTTCTTGACAAACAGAACAGGAGCTCCCCGTGGTGATGTACTTGGTCGAATGAAACCACGCTCTAAAAGTTCCTGTAACTGACTTTGTAATTCTTTCATTTCGATGGGTGCGAGTCTATATAGAGCCCGAGCTATTGGTGCAGCTCCTGTTACAAGGTCTATTTGAAATTCAATGGATCGATGTGGGGGTAATCCCGGTAATTCTTTCGGAAATACATTGGGAAATTCTTTTGAGACAGGAACATCACTGATGTTCTTTTCTTCAGGTTTAACTTCCTTGATGTGTGCTAGAATGACGTAACAACCTTTTCTTATTAGTTTTTGCGCCTTCAAACTACTAATAAGATTTAATTTAGCGTTGTTCTTTTCTCCGTACACCATTAAAGGTTTTCCTTTTTTACGCATAATGCGAATCGCATTTTTGTAACAAACGACCTCTGCTCTCACCTTTTTCAACCAGTCCATGCCAATTATTATATCAAAACTCCCTAACTCGACTGGTATTAAATCAATCTTAAACGTTTCATCACCCAGTTTAATTTATCTATCCCGACATATATTATCTGCTGAAATTAATTTACCATTTGCTAATTCGAGTAAAAATTTACTATCCAAAGGCGTCAATGGGCAACTTAATTTAGCACAAAAATCTCTACTCATATAGCTTCTATCCACACCCGAATCAAATAAAACATAAGCAGATTTATCGTCAATAAGAAACGTACCCGTAACAAGCTTCGGGTCTTCCTGTGCTTCTGCCGCATTAATATTGAAAACTCTTCCGCAGCCCTGGCCATTAGTATTCCCTTGTTTCGGGAAATTTCTAATAATGTGGCCTGGTTTTTCACATTTATAACAAATAGCGTTGGTATTACTTGCTCCGAAACTATTCGTTCCGGCATTACTTGTTCCGACACTATTTGTTCCTTTAGTTCTGTAAAACCTTGGTCCGTAAAACTCACACTTTGTCGCGCTATGACCATTTCTTTTACACTTGTTGCAAAATGTCGTGCAAAACCCCGGGTGATTTTCTTCACACCTATGACATGGCTGATTTTGGTTTTTGTTGCCGTTGTTGTTATTGAGGTTATTGTTAGGATTGTTATTGTTGTTGAAATGGTTGTTGTAGTAGTTGTTATTGTTGGGACGTTTGTTGTAGTTATTGTTAGGATTGCAGTTATTGTTGCGAATGTTGTTGCGGTTGTTGAGATAGTTGTTGCGATTGTGGTTGTAATTGTTATTGTTGTTGTACTGGTGACTCTTGTCACCGTTTTCCTCCCACTTCCTCTTGAGTTGTTTTGTGTTGGCTTCTTCGGCCGCCTGCTCTTTAATTCTTCCCTCAATCTGATTTATGAGTTTATGAGTCATTCGACTTGCCTTTTGTATGGAAGCGGGCTCGTGTGAACTCACATCTTCTTGAATCCTTACTGGTAACCCTTTTATAAACGCGTCGATCTTCTCTTCTTCATCTTCGAAAGTTCCCGGGCACAATAGGCACAACTATGTGAATCGTCATTCATATGTGGTAATGTCGAACCCTTGTGTTCGTAACTCTCTAAGTTCTACCTTGAGCTTATTGACTTCGTTTCTAGGACGGTACTGCTCGTTCATCAATTGCTTGAATGCCGACCACGGTAGTGCGTAAGCATCATTTTGTCCTACCTGTTCAAGATAGGTGTTCCACCACGTTAACGCAGTACCTGTGAAGGTATGCGTAGCGTACTTAACTTTGTCCTCTTCTGTAACATCCTCAATCGAGTCTAGATGTAAGATTACTAGATTGCCCTTAAGTTTGTATTGCGTTACTATATGATTTTATTTTTTATTTAATATTTATTATTAAATAATGATGTGGTTAGGACTAGTTTGTGACAAGGGTCACAGAACAGGTTTGTTTATTTAATTTGGACTCCGCTTGGGTTGCCAAATGACGTACGAAAGATATCAGATAACTGATAAATACCCGTGTATCGCACAGTGTGGGAATTAAACCCAATTTAGTGACTAGTCTGTGTTCTTTCTTTCCATTTCTAGACCCTTCTTCTCAAAACACCATACCTTCCCTTCCACCTACAATCAAACCCTAATCCTTAATCTTTATCTAGAGCTCAAACTGTTCATATCTTTGTGTTCCTTGTGATTCACTGATTCTTTTAAGGTAAGAATCACAAGCTTCCATGCTCTAATCTTTGAGAAATTTAAGGTTTTGTGTGAGTTTTGTAAAAAGCTTGAATTTGTGTCAAAACAAGTGATTTAAGTGTTGTTATGGTCAAATTGTTGTGGGTATTGAGTCTATAACAAGTAGTGAATAAGTTGTGGTCGATTTTGGTGTTTAAAACAAGCTTTAGATCGAGATTTGAGGATTTCATCGTGAAGTCCGTAGACTTTGTTCAGTTTCTGATGAAGATGAACACACTCGGCCGACTGTCGGTCGACATTCGACCGACTGTGGGTTGAACCGGCCGATTGACGAAGACAACCGACCGACTGTTGAGTGAACCGACCGACTGAGATTTACCTTCGGCCGATTGATGTAATACCAAATGAATCGACCGACTGGGAAGGTCAGTCGACCGGTTGTGTCGACAGTCGACCGACTGTAAGAGTCAGTCGACCGACTGAGTGTCCAGGGCAGAATATTTTACCTAAGTGTTTATTTTTAGCCGTTATGCTGCCCGTTTGTATTTTGATGTTTATGATGTAAATTTTGAAAGTGCACAAGTGTTGAGCAAAAATTTTAGCGGACAGTTTTTTTGATACAAAAATTTATATATTGTGTTATTTGATGTTAACGAACAGAAACTAACTTGTGGATATGTTTTTCTTAGGAGAAAAGGAGAAAGAGAAGGTTCAGTGATTAGATAGCTGAATACCTTCTCGTTTGCTGGTAATCGGTGAGTGGGATTAACTGGAGAATATAGTATATAGAAGCGTGTTATATTATGAATGCCATGCTTGTTAGATATACTTATTTTTGTGGTTAGTTAGTACTTGTGATGACTGCATGTTAGTTGATGCTTGTCTGCTGGAGCCCGGTGCGTCCCTATTGTGTGGTAGCCTATGTAGGATAGATTAACCTGCGGGTTGGGTTCCTCTGTGATAGCCTAGACAGCCGTGGGATATATATATGTGAATGACGCGTCCGTCATGTGTGGATTATGTATATACATACGGTGGTGGAGGAACTTCTGGTAAGCCCCAGTCCGATTAGCTGGTGGTTAATGGTTTGGCCGAGCCGCCAGAGTCTCTGTAGATGGCACTTGGGTGATGTTTGTGTGTTAGACTATTGTGACATGATTAGTATAACACTTATGTATGCTATGGCCTGTAGTTAGTCGTACTCACTTAGCTTCGTGCTAATTCCCCTCCATCTCCTCCTAGCAGGTTGTTAGCTTTTGTAGATAGTGCTTTTGGGAGAAGACGGGCATGATGATGTTATGTTTGACAGGGTTAACTCTGATGGGGTCTTTTAGAATATGAACCGTGTACTTTTGAAAACAGAATGTATTTACGTCTCTTCCTGTTAATATGAACCGTGGACAAATTACAAAGACGAAATCTACCTTCAAAGAATCCAAATGATTCAGTGTCTGCTGAAATCCTTAGCAATTACCTTGCTCTTTACTTTAAAACCCTTACGGACAATATTCTTCATCATCCTCTTATCTTAAATATTCTAAGATATCATCGTATCTTTCATTATAAATATCCTCCATATTTCTGAAGATATTTTCATAACTATTCTTAACTGAAATCTTTTATCTTTCCGCGATATCAGTATTACATCAGAAAGGAAACTGTTTTAGTTTCTAAATTCTGAAACCTTCGAGTGTAAAATATGAATGTTTTTGAAGTAGTGTTGGGAACTGAAGCATGAGTTAGTATAATATAATAACACTTGATCAACGTGATTATATTACAGTAAGTCATGCTGAGTTTCTAATGGGACATGACGATTCACAGACCATATCGTCATCATGTGCCATATTACATGACTCTGGTATAATATTAAACCTCTAAAAATATCAAGAAAATATTTTCTTGATAATTCAGTCTTTACCAGGATATTCTGGTTGAAAGGACCCGTTCATATACATTATAAACAATTCACAATAGTTGATTACATTGCAAGGTATTTGACCTCTATATGATACATTTTACAAACATTGCATTCGTTTTTAAAAGACAAACTTTCTTTACATCGAAAATTGACAGGCATGCATACCATTTCATAATATCCACTATCCAACTATAAATTGATTTAATAATAATCTTTGATGAACTCAATGACTCGAATGCAATGTTCTTCGAAATATGCTATGAAAGACTCCAAGTAATATCTTTAAAATGAGCAAATGCACAGCAGAAGATTTCTTTAACACCTGAGAATAAACATGCTTTAAAGTGTCAACCAAAAGGTTGGTGAGTTCATTAGTTTATCATAATCATTTATTTTCATCATTTTAATAGACCACAATAATTTCATTTCCAGTTCTCATAAATATACGTCCCATGCATAGAGACAAAAATAATCATTCATATGGTGAACACCTGGTAACCGACATTAACTAGATACATATAAGAATATCCCCTATCATTCCGGGATCCTCCTTCGGACATGATATAAATTTCGAAGTACTAAAGCATCCGGTACTTTGGATGGGGTTTGTTAGGCCCAATAGATCTATCTTTAGGATTCGCGTCAATTAGGGTGTCTGTTCCCTAATTCTTAGATTACCAGACTTTAATAAAAAGGGGCATATTCGATTTCGATAATTCAACCATAGAATGTAGTTTCAATTACTTGTGTCTATTTCGTCAAACATTTATAAAAGCGCATGTATTCTCAGTCCCAAAAATATAAAGGGTAAAAAGACAAATGAAACTCACCATACTGTATTTCGTAGTAAAAATACATATAACATCATTGAACAAGTGCAAGGTTGGCCTCGGATTCACGAACCTAAATTAATTATATATATTTATGTGTTGGTCAATATTTGTCTAACAAATTAGGTCAAGTCATAGTGTACCACAATCCTAATGCTCGAGACTAATATGCAAAAGTCAACAAAAGTAAATTTGACTCAAAATAATTTCCAAAAATCTATACATGATTAATATATAGTTTAAATATCGTCGTTTTATTTTTTTAAATATTTTTAAAAGATTTATTAGAGTAAATAATATAATTTATTTATTAATAAATAAAATTTTATATTAAATTTATATAATAAAATATACTTTTATATATATTAAGTAATAAAATTTATAGGGTTCATTTAATATCATAAAGATAATATGATAGGTATTATTAAATTAATTTATTACACGTAGTAAAATATGTTTGTATCACATATTTATTTGATAAAATAATATCTATAATGATAGTAAGTAAAAGTTGTATTATTTTGTAATAATAATAATTATTATAAAAATATCAATATTTATAATTACTAAGATGACATTATGATAAAACGATAATTCTAATTATGATAACTTTAATATTTACGATAATTTTTAATATTATCTTTAAAATAATAATTCTATTTAAAATAATAATAATGATATTTTATAGTAACAATGACATTTCTATTAAAATGATAATTTTTGTTAAAATGATAGTTTTAATACTAACGATACTTTTAATAATAATAGTAATGATAAAAATAATAAGAACGATAATTTTATCTAAATCAATATCTTATAATATTTTAATTTCATCATGATACTCTTACTCATTATTTTCTAATCGTTTCGGTTAATAGCTTTTAATCATCTTTTATATCATGTTCATAATAATGATAATAATAGTAATCAAAATAATTAGGTGTTACAAATATTTGTTTTAATTACACTAATATTAATAATGATAGTTACTATAACATTATTAACGATAATACTAATAATTATCTTAATGATAATATAGTAATAATAATAATAACAATAACAATAACCATTTTTAAATAATGATATATATATTAATAATGATAATAATAATAATAATAATACTAATAATAATAATAATAATAATAATAATAATAATAATTGGATAATAATAATAATATGAATTATAACTTTAACGATAATAACGAAAGTAATAATAAAAAAAATAACAATTTTTAATGATAAATCCCTTTTATTGATAAAGATAATAATAATCATAATAATAAGATAAAACTAGAACGACGATAAAAACGACGATAATAATAATCATTTTTAATAAAAATATCGAAAATTCAATTGATTATAACTTCTAATCCGTTCATCGAAACCATTCGATATCTAAAGAAAATGTTCTTAATTTTTCGCTGGCTTTCCAAGGACATGCATATCTTATACCTTATCTCAACCGCAAGTGTAACTAATTCAAGATTCAACCTAACCTGTCTAAGGGCAATATCAAAAGTACAAGCATGCATAATTCTAAATACTCGAGCACTAGTCAGGGATACACTATTAGTATGTAAAAGTTAAATTATGAGTACTCACGTATCAATATTGAGATTCAATATTGCAGGAAAGGTACGTAGACGCAACGGAAATGATAAACACTATATTGACCTCACGAGCATACCCATGAACCATACTCAATCACCTCCATAGCTATAACCCATAATTTCCTTAATCATATCCTACTCAAAAAACAATTTCGAAACCACTCGGACAGCACTCCTGTAGTGACCCGAACTTTTCCATGTTTATATATATTAATTGAGATTGATATTTACATGATTAAATGTTTCCAACATGTTAAGCAATCAAACTTGTTAAGACTTGATTAATTGAAATATGTTTCATATAGACAATTGACCACCCAAGTTGACCGGTGATTCACGAACGTTAAAACTTGTAAAAACTATACGATGACATATATATGGTTATATATATAGTTAAAATGTTTTTATTATAAGTATGTATCTTAGTAGGTATTTTAACAATGAGTTATATACATAAAAATGAGACTATTAATTTAAGAAACTCGAAAACGATATATATAACTATTATCGTTATAACAACGTCTTACTAGGTACATATGAATCATATTAAGATATTGATACACTTAGTTAATTATGTTAAATGATAAGTAAATATATTATTAAGTGTATTAACAATGAAATACATATGTAAAAATAAGACTACTAACTTAATGATTTCGAAACGAGACATATATGTAACGATTATCGTTGTAACGACATTTAACTGTATATACATCATACTGAGATATATTATATATCATAATATCATGATAATATAACAATTTAACATCTCATTTGTTATAATAAACAATGGGTTAACAACATTCAACAAGAACGTTAACCTAAAGGTTTCAAAACAACATTTACATGTAACAACTAACGATGACTTAACGACTCAGTTAAAATGTATATACATGTAGTGTTTTAATATGTATTCATACACTTTTTAAAGACTTCAAGACACTTATCAAAATACTTCTACTTAACAAAAATGCTTACAATTACATCCTCATTCAGTTTCATCAACAATTCTACTCGTATGCACCCGTATTCGTACTCGTACAATACACAGCTTTTAGATGTATGTACTATTGGTATATACACTCCAATGATCAGCTCTTAGCAGCCCATGTGAGTCACCTAACACATGTGGGAACCATCATTTGGCAACTAGCATGAAATATCTCATAAAATTACAAAAATATGAGTAATCATTCATGACTTATTTACATGAAAACAAAATTACATATCCTTTATATCTAATCCATACACCAACGACCAAAAACACCTACAAATACTTTCATTCTTCAATTTTATTCATCTAATTAATCTCTCTCAAGTTCTATCTTCAAGTTCTAAGTGTTCTTCATATATTTTACAAGTTCTAGTTACATAAAATCAAGAATACTTTCAAGTTTGCTAGCTCACTTCCAATCTTGTAAGGTGATCATCCAACCTTAAGAAATCTTTGTTTCTTACAGTAGGTTATCATTCTAATACAAGGTAATAATCATATTCAAACTTTGGTTCAATTTCTATAACTATAACAATCTTATTTCAAGTGATGATCTTACTTGAACTTGTTTTCGTGTCATGATTATGCTTCAAGAACTTCGAGCCATCCAAGGATCCGTTGAAGCTAGATCCATTTTTCTCTTTTCCAGTAGGTTTATCCAAGGAACTTAAGGTAGTAATGATGTTCATAACATCATTCGATTCATACATATAAAGCTATCTTATTCGAAGGATTAAACTTGTAATCACTAGAACATAGTTTAGTTAATTCTAAACTTGTTCGCAAACAAAAGTTAATCCTTCTAACTTGAATTTTAAAATCAACTAAACACATGTTCTATATCTATATGATATGCTAACTTAATGATTTAAAACCTGGAAACACGAAAAACACCGTAAAACCGGATTTACGCCGTCGTAGTAACACCGCGGGCTGCTTTGGGTTAGTTAATTAAAAACTATGATAAACTTTGATTTAAAAGTTGTTATTCTGAGAAAATGATTTTTATTATGAACATGAAACTATATCCAAAAATTATGGTTAAACTCAAAGTGGAAGTATGTTTTCTAAAATGGTCATCTAGACGTCGCTCTTTCGACTGAAATGACTACCTTTACAAAAACGACTTGTAACTTATTTTTCCGACTATAAACCTATACTTTTTCTGTTTAGATTCATAAAATAGAGTTCAATATGAAACCATAGCAATTTGATTCACTCAAAACGGATGTAAAATGAAGAAGTTATGGGTAAAACAAGATTGGATAATTTTTCTCATTTTAGCTACGTGAAAATTGGTAACAAATCTATTCCAACCATAACTTAATCAACTTGTATTGTATATTATGTAATATTGAGATACCATAGACACGTATACAATGTTTCGACCTATCATGTCGACACATCTATATATATTTCGGAACAACCATAGACACTCTATATGTGAATGTTGGAGTTAGCTATACAGGGTTGAGGTTGATTCCAAAATATATATAGTTTGAGTTGTGATCAATACTGAGATACGTATACACTGGGTCATGGATTGATTCAAGATAATATTTATCGATTTATTTCTGTACATCTAACTGTGGACAACTAGTTGTAGGTTACTAACGAGGACAGCTGACTTAATAAACTTAAAACATCAAAATATATTAAAAGTGTTGTAAATATATTTTGAACATACTTTGATATATATGTATATATTGTTATAGGTTCGTGAATTAACCAGTGGCCAAGTCTTACTTCCCGACGAAGTAAAAATCTGTGAAAGTGAGTTATAGTCCCACTTTTAAAATCTAATATTTTTGGGATGAGAATACATGCAGGTTTTATAAATGATTTACAAAATAGACACAAGTACGTGAAACTACATTCTATGATTGAATTATCGAAATTGAATATGCCCCTTTTTATTAAGTCTGGTAATCTAAGAATTAGGGAACAGACACCCTAATTGACGCGAATCCTAAAGATAGATCTATTGGGCCTAACAAACCCCATCCAAAGTACCGGATGCTTTAGTACTTCGAAATTTATATCATATCCGAAGGGTGTCCCGGAATGATGGGGATATTCTTATATATGCATCTTGTTAATGTCGGTTACCAGGTGTTCACCATATGAATGATTTTTATCTCTATGTATGGGATGTGTATTGAAATATGAAATCTTGTGGTCTATTATTATGATTTGATATATATAGGTTAAACCTATAACTCACCAACATTTTTGTTGACGTTTTAAGCATGTTTATTCTCAGGTGATTATTAAGAGCTTCCACTGTCGCATACTTAAATAAGGATGAGATTTGGAGTCTAGGCTTGTATGATATTGTGTAAAAACTGCATTCAAGAAACTTATTTTGTTGTAACATATTTGTATTGTAAACCATTATGAAATGGTCGTGTGTAAACATGATATTTTAGATTATCATTATTTGATAATCTACGTAAAGTTTTTTAAAACCTTTATCTATGAAATAAAGGTTATGGTTTGTTTTAAAAATGAATGCAGTCTTTGAAAATCGTCTCATATAGAGGTCAAAACCTCGCAACGAAATCAATTAATATGGAACGTTTTTAATCAATAAGAACGGGACATTTCAGTTGGTATCCGAGCGTTGGTCTTAGAGAACCAGAATTTTGCATTAGTGTGTCTTATCGAGTTTGTTAGGATGCATTAGTGAGTCTGGACTTCGACCGTGTTTACTTGAAAAATGATTGCTTAACAAATTTTGTTGGAAACTATATATTTTTAACATGTGAATATTATGTGATATATTAATCTCTTAACGCGTTTGATATTATGTGATAGATGTCTACCTCTAGAACAAGTCCCATTGACTCACCTAATAATAATGAAGAGTCAAATGTAAATTGGAATGATTCGTGGACTGATTCACAAGTTCCCGAAGAGCAACCGGAAGAAGAGTCGGAACCGGAAGAAGAATCGGAACCGGAAGAAGAATCGGAACCGGATGAAGAAGTAGAACCGGTGGGGGAAATAATAAAACGGTTAAGTAAAAGAAAATCTTCAACCAACCGACCAAGGTTAATTATGGTCAATGGTGTTTCCGCCAAGGAAGCAAAATATTGGGAGGATTACCAATTCTCCGATGAATCGAATTCCGACGAGAATTCCGATGATGTTATAGAAATTACCCCAACTGAATTTAAAAAGGCAAAAGAAAATAATAAGGGAAAGGGCATAAAAATAAAGAAATCTAATTCCAACCCCGATGAACTTTATATGTATCGTCAACCCCCGAAGTCCTTAAGTTGTAACAATGACCCGGGAACCTCTAAACCACCAGGTTTTTCTAAACCGTTGTGGAAAACGACAGTTAGTATTAGGGGAACATCATATATCCCTAGAAACTTGGCAAAACGAAACAAAACCGAAGAAGAAGAAACGAGCGAGTCGGAATAAGATAGTTGTATTCGTGTGGTGTAATATATGTAATATAGTGTTCTTATGCTTTATGATATATGTAAAAATTGCTTGTATTAATAAGTATTTTTTTATGAATCTAACTCTTGTCTATTTTACAGTTTAAAAACACAAAATGGATAGACAACCCAATATTTTAAGAGACCTACCCGGAGACATGATTGATGAAATCTTGTCTAGAGTCGGCCAGAATTCCTCGGCACAACTATTTAAGGCGAGATCAGTTTGTAAGACATTCGAAGAACGTTCCAAGAATGTCTTGGTTTATAAGAGACTTTCGTTTGAAAGATGGGGGATATCACATTGGGAAACCCATAAGTTACGATGTGTTTACTTTGACGCATATATTGC
Organism: Rutidosis leptorrhynchoides; assembly: GCF_046630445.1. Taxonomy (NCBI): domain Eukaryota; kingdom Viridiplantae; phylum Streptophyta; class Magnoliopsida; order Asterales; family Asteraceae; genus Rutidosis; species Rutidosis leptorrhynchoides. Next base: position 68,619,150 of record NC_092341.1, on the reverse strand, counting down.
GGGGAACCCAAATGCTATTTTACGCAACGGGTTAAGAAATTATTTTGACTCAATATATCCGAATATTGGACTTCGTGATTTAGAAAAAGCGGCTAACATGCAACATAAAGAAGCATGTTATGCTTACGGATTAGTAATGTTCACTTCTCACCAAAGTGAGAACAAGAACATCGGGCTACAACTATTAAACAAAACGTTTCCACAAGTGACGGAGTCGGTAATTGGGGTAAGAAATGAGGTTTTTAGATTATTACGAGACTGTTGGACATTACGTAACCCTCGTCCCTTTGACGACGTTACAACACGCTGTCTTATCAACGGCCATAACCGTTATGTTCCACAAGACCAAGGATGGGAAGTAGTCCTAGTAAAACCAGAATGCATGACTTGTTTCTGGACGTATGAATTACGTGTCTTTATTGCCTTTGCTGAACGACTTGTGTACTAGCTAGAATTATCTTCACAACTATCTTGTATCAAAGTTATTGTGTGCTATATTTCATGCTTTATGTAAAATAAGCGGTATTGTAAGTTTGTAAAATATTGTATAAAAGTTTGAACGCGAAATATTATTATAATCAGTTTTTCATATAGAATTGTAGTAGTTGAATTGTATATTAGCTACTAAGTATGAACTTAACGGGTAGGTACTACCCAAATTTAAACTTATAAAACGCTAATATGAAGAAAAAGCTTTTATAAATGAGTTCATATTATGCTACGAAATACTATTAACTACTCTTAATATTCTGTATGATTAACTTGTTCCATTTGACTATTTTGAAGGAAATGACACCGACTACTCGACACACCGTGAATATGAATGAAGAGGAATTCCGTACTTTTCTAGCTTCAAACATAGCCGCAGTACAGGCTGCGCTACATACCAACAATAACCTTGGATCTAGCAGTACAGGAAATCGTGTAGGATGCACCTACAAAGAATTCACTGCCTACAAACCTTTGGAATTTGATGGAACCGAAGGACCGATCGGATTGAAATGGTGGACCGAGAAGGTCGAATCGGTGTTTGCCATAAGTAAGTGTACTGAAGAGGACAAAGTGAAGTACGCTACGCATACCTTCACAAGTTCTGCGTTAACATGGTGGAATACCTATCTAGAGCAAGTAGGACAAGACGATGCGTACGCACTACCGTGGTCAGCATTCAAGCACTTGATGAACGAGAAGTACCGTCCCAGAACCGAGGTCAATAAGCTCAAGACAGAACTTAGAGGGTTACGAACCCAAGGATTTGATATTACCACGTACGAAAGACGATTCACAGAATTGTGCCTATTGTGTCCGGGAGCATTCGAAGATGAGGAAGAGAAGATCGACGCATTTGTGAAAGGATTACCGGAAAGAATCCAAGAAGATATAAGTTCACACGAGCCCGCCTCTATACAACAGGCATGTAGAATGGCTCACAAACTAGTGAACTAGATTGAAGAAAGAATTAAAGAACAGACTGCTGAAGAGGCCAATGTGAAGCAAGTCAAAAGAAAGTGGGAGGAAAACGGTGATAAGAATCACCAATACAACAACAACAGCAATTACAACAATAATCGCAACAATTATCCCAACAATCGCAGCATCAATCGCAACTACAACAAACGGCCCAACAACAACAACAACAACAACAACAGCAACAGCAACTACAACAATCATCCCAACAACAATAATAACCGCAACAACAACAACAATCAGAAGCAGCTATGCCAAAGGTGTGAAAAGTATCACTCGGGGTTCTGCACCAAATTTTGCAACAAGTGTAAAAGAAATGGTCATAGCGCGACGAAGTGTGAGGTCTATGGACCAGAGGTTAATAGAACGAAAGGAACAAATGGTGTCAGAACGAGTAATGGCGGAGCAAGTAGTGTCGGAGCAAGTTATGCCAATGTAGTTTGTTATAAATGTGGAAAACCGGGCCACATTATTAGAAATTGCCCGAACCAGGAGAACACGAATGGACAAGGCCGCGGAAGAGTTTTCAATATTAATGCGGCAGAGGCACAGGAAGACCCGGAGCTTGTTACGGGTACGTTTCTTATTGACAATAAATCTGCTTACGTTTTATTTGATTCGGGTGCGGATAGAAGCTATATAAGTAGAGATTTTTGTGCTAAATTAAGTTGTCCATTGACGCCTTTGGATAGTAAATTTTTACTCGAATTAGCAAATGGTAAATTAATTTCAGCAGATAATATATGTCGAAATCGAGAAATTAAACTGGTTAGCGAAACATTTAAGATTGATTTGATACCAGTAGAGTTAGGGAGTTTTGATGTGATAATCGGTATGGACTGGTTGAAAGAAGTGAAAGCAGAGATCGTCTGTTACAAAAATGCAATTCGCATTATACGAGAAAAAGGAAAACCCTTAATGGTGTACGGAGAAAAGGGCAACACGAAGCTACATCTTATTAGTAATTTGAAGGCACAAAAACTAATAAGAAAAGGTTGCTATGCTGTTCTAGCACACGTCGAGAAAGTACAAACTGAAGAAAAGAGCATCAATGATGTTCCCATTGCAAAAGAATTTCCCGATGTATTTCCGAAAGAATTACCGGGATTACCCCCACATCGATCCGTTGAATTTCAAATAGATCTTGTACCAGGAGCTGCACCAATAGCTCGTGCTCCTTACAGACTCGCACCCAGCGAGATGAAAGAACTGCAAAGCCAATTACAAGAACTTTTAGAGCGTGGTTTCATTCGACCAAGCACATCACCGTGGGGAGCTCCTGTTTTGTTTGTCAAGAAGAAAGATGGTACATTCAGGTTGTGTATCGACTACCGAGAGTTGAACAAACTTACCATCAAGAACCGCTACCCACTACCGAGAATCGACGACTTATTTGATCAACTACAAGGCTCGTCTGTTTATTCAAAGATTGACTTACGTTCCGGGTATCATCAAATGCGGGTGAAAGAAGATGATATTCCAAAGACTGCTTTCAGAACACGTTACGGTCATTACGAGTTTATGGTCATGCCGTTTGGTTTAACTAATGCACCAGCTGTGTTCATGGACCTTATGAACCGAGTGTGTGGACCATACCTTGACAAGTTTGTCATTGTTTTCATTGATGACATACTTATTTACTCAAAGAATGACCAAGAACACGGTGAACATTTGAGAAAGGTGTTAGAAGTATTGAGGAAGGAAGATTTGTACGCTAAGTTTTCAAAGTGTGCATTTTAGTTGGAAGAAGTTCAATTCCTCGGTCACATAGTGAACAAAGAAGGTATTAAGGTGGATCCGGCAAAGATAGAAACTGTTGAAAAGTGGGAAACCCCGAAAACTCCGAAACACATACGCTAGTTTTTAGGACTAGCTGGTTACTACAGAAGGTTCATCCAAGACTTTTCCAGAATAGCAAAACCCTTGACTGCATTAACGCATAAAGGGAAGAAATTTGAATGGAAGGATGAACAAGAGAAAGCGTTTCAGTTATTGAAGAAAAAGCTAACTACGGCACCTATATTGTCATTGCCTGAAGAGAATGATGATTTTGTGATTTATTGTGACGCATCAAAGCAAGGTCTCGGTTGTGTATTAATGCAACGAACGAAGGTGATTGCTTATGCCTCTAGACAATTGAAGATTCACGAGCAAAATTATACGACGCATGATTTGGAATTAGGCGCGGTTGTTTTTGCATCAAAGACTTGGAGGCACTACTTATATGGGGTCAAAAGTATTATATATACCGACCACAAAAGTCTTCAACACATATTTAATCAGAAACAACTGAATATGAGGCAGCGTAGGTGGATTGAATTGTTGAATGATTACGACTTTGAGATTCGTTACCACCCGGGGAAGGCAAATGTGGTAGCCGATGCCTTGAGCAGGAAGGACAGAGAACCCATTCGAGTGAAATCTATGAATATAATGATTCATAATAACCTTACTACTCAAATAAAGGAGGCGCAACAAGGAGTTTTAAAAGAGGGAAATTTAAAGGATGAAATACCCAAAGGATCGGAGAAGCATCTTAATATTCGGGAAGACGGAACCCGGTATAGGGCTGAAAGGATTTGGGTACCAAAATTTGGAGATATGAGAGAAATGGTACTTAGAGAAGCTCATAAAACCAGATACTCAATACATCTAGGAACGGGGAAGATGTACAAGGATCTCAAGAAACATTTTTGGTGGCCGGGTATGAAAGTCGATGTTGCTAAATACGTAGGAGAATGTTTGATGTGTTCTAAGGTCAAAGCTGAGCATCAGAAACCATCAGGTCTACTTCAACAACCCGAAATCCCAGAATGGAAATGGGAAAACATTACCATGGATTTCATCACTAAATTGCCAAGGACTGCAAGTGGTTTTGATACTATTTGGGTAATAGTTGATCGTCTCACCAAATCAGCACACTTCCTGCCAATAAGAGAAGATGACAAGATGGAGAAGTTAGCACGATTGTATTTGAAGGAAGTCGTCTCCAGACATGGAATACCAATCTCTATTATCTCTGATAGGGATGGCAGATTTATTTCAAGATTCTGGCAGACATTACAGCAAGCATTAGGAACTCGTCTAGACATGAGTACTGCCTATCATCCACAAACTGATGTGCAGAGTGAAAGGACGATACAAACGCTTGAAGACATGCTACGAGCATGTATTATTGATTTCGGAAACAGTTGGGATCGACATCTACCGTTAGCAGAATTTTCCTACAACAACAGGTATCATTCAAGTATTGAGATGGCGCCGTTTGAAGCACTTTATGGTAGAAAGTGCAGGTCTCCGATTTTTTGGAGTGAAGTAGGGGATAGACAGATTACGGGTCCGGAGATTATACAAGAAACTACCGAGAAGATCATCCAAATTCAACAACGGTTGAAAACCGCCCAAAGTCGACAAAAGAGCTACGCTGACATTAAAAGAAAAGATATAGAATTTGAAATTGGAGAGATGGTCATGCTTAAAGTTGCACCTTGGAAAGGCGTTGTTCGATTTGGTAAACGAGGGAAATTAAATCCAAGGTATATTGGACCATTTAAGATTATTGATCGTGTCGGACCAGTAGCTTACCGACTTGAGTTACCTCAATAACTCGCGGCTGTACATAACACTTTCCACGTCTCGAATTTGAAGAAATGTTTTGCTAAAGAAGATCTCACTATTCCGTTAGATGAAATCCAAATCAACGAAAAACTTCAATTCATCGAAGAACCCGTCGAAATAATGGATCGTGAGGTTAAAAGACTTAAGCAAAACAAGATACCAATTGTTAAGGTTCGATGGAATGCTCGTAGAGGACCCGAGTTCACCTGGGAGCATGAAGATCAGATGAAGAAGAAATACCCGCATCTATTTCCAGAAGATTCGTCAACACCTTCAACAGCTTAAAATTTCGGGACGAAATTTATTTAACGGGTAGGTACTGTAGTGACCCGAACTTTTCCATGTTTATATATATTAATTGAGATTCATATTTACATGATTAAATGTTTCCAACATGTTAAGCAATCAAACTTGTTAAGACTTGATTAATTGAAATATGTTTCATATAGACAATTGACCACCCAAGTTGACCGGTGATTCACGAACGTTAAAACTTGTAAAAACTATACGATGACATATATATGGTTATATATATAGTTAACATGTTTTTATTATAAGTATGTATCTCAGTAGGTATTTTAACAATGAGTTATATACATAAAAATGAGACTATTAATTTAAGAAACTCGAAAACGATATATATAACGATTATCGTTATAACAACGTCTTACTAGGTACATATGAATCATATTAAGATATTGATACACTTGTTTAATTATGTTAAATGATAAGTAAATATATTATTAAGTGTATTAACAATGAAATACATATGTAAAAATAAGACTACTAACTTAATGATTTCGAAACGAGACATATATGTAACGATTATCGTTGTAACGACATTTAACTATATATACATCATACTGAGATATATTATATATCATAATATCATGATAATATAACAATTTAACATCTCATTTGTTATAATAAACAATGGGTTAACAATATTCAACAAGATCGTTAACCTAAAGGTTTCAAAACAACATTTACATGTAACGACTAACGATGACTTAACGACTCAGTTAAAATGTATATACATGTAGTGTTTTAATATGTATTCATACACTTTTTAAAGACTTCAAGACACTTATCAAAATACTTCTACTTAACAAAAATGCTTACAATTACATCCTCATTCAGTTTCATCAACAATTCTACTCGTATGCACCCGTATTCGTACTCATACAATACACAGCTTTTAGATGTATGTACTATTGGTATATACACTCCAATGATCAGCTCTTAGCAGCCCATGTGAGTCACCTAATACATGTGGGAACCATCATTTGGCAACTAGCATGAAATATCTCATAAAATTACAAAAATATGAGTAATCATTCATGACTTATTTACATGAAAACAAAATTACATATCCTTTATATCTAATCCATACACCAACGACCAAAAACACCTACAAACACTTTAATTCTTCAATTTTCTTCATCTAATTAATCTCTCTCAAGTTCTATCTTCAAGTTCTAAGTGTTCTTCATATATTTTACAAGTTCTAGTTACATAAAATCAAGAATACTTTCAAGTTTGCTAGCTCACTTCCAATCTTGTAAGGTGATCATCCAACCTCAAGAAATCTTTGTTTCTTACAGTAGGTTATCATTCTAATACAAGGTAATAATCATATTCAAACTTTGGTTCAATTTCTATAACTATAACAATCTTATTTCAAGTGATGATCTTACTTGAACTTGTTTTCGTGTCATGATTCTGCTTCAAGAACTTCGAGCCATCCAAGGATCCGTTGAAGCTAGATCCATTTTTCTCTTTTCCAGTAGGTTTATCCAAGGAACTTAAGGTAGTAATGATGTTCATAACATCATTCGATTCATACATATAAAGCTATCTTATTCGAAGGTTTAAACTTGTAATCACTAGAACATAGTTTAGTTAATTCTAAACTTGTTCGCAAACAAAAGTTAATCCTTCTAACTTGAATTTTAAAATCAACTAAACACATGTTCTATATCTATATGATATGCTAACTTAATGATTTAAAACCTGGAAACACGAAAAACACCGTAAAACCGGATTTACGCCGTCGTAGTAACACCGCGGGCTGCTTTGGGTTAGTTAATTAAAAACTATGATAAACTTTGATTTAAAAGTTGTTATTCTGAGAAAATGATTTTTATTATGAACATGAAACTATATCCAAAAATTATGGTTAAACTCAAAGTGGAAGTATGTTTTCTAAAATGGTCATCTAGACGTCGTTCTTTCGACTGAAATGACTACCTTTACAAAAACGACTTGTAACTTATTTTTCCGACTATAAACCTATAATTTTTCTGTTTAGATTCATAAAATAGAGTTCAATATGAAACCATAGCAATTTGATTCACTCAAAACGGATGTAAAATGAAGAAGTTATGGGTAAAACAAGATTGGATAATTTTTCTCATTTTAGCTACGTGAAAATTGGTAACAAATCTATTCCAACCATAACTTAATCAACTTGTATTGTATATTATGTAATCTTGAGATACCATAGACACGTATACAATGTTTCGACCTATCATGTCGACACATCTATATATATTTCGGAACAACCATAGACACTCTATATGTGAATGTTGGAGTTAGCTATACAGGGTTGAGGTTGATTCCAAAATATATATAGTTTGAGTTGTGATCAATACTGAGATACATATACACTGGGTCATGGATTGATTCAAGATAATATTTATCGATTTATTTCTGTACATCTAACTGTGGACAACTAGTTGTAGGTTACTAACGAGGACAGCTGACTTAATAAACTTAAAACATCAAAATATATTAAAAGTGTTGTAAATATATTTTGAACATACTTTGATATATATGTATATATTGTTATAGGTTCGTGAATCAACCAGTGGCCAAGTCTTACTTCCCGACGAAGTAAAAATCTGTGAAAGTGAGTTATAGTCCCACTTTTAAAATCTAATATTTTTGGGATGAGAATACATGCAGGTTTTATAAATGATTTACAAAATAGACACAAGTACGTGAAACTACATTCTATGGTTGAATTATCGAAATTGAATATGCCCCTTTTTATTAAGTCTGGTAATCTAAGAATTAGGGAACAGACACCCTAATTGACGCGAATCCTAAAGATAGATCTATTGGGCCTAACAAACCCCATCCAAAGTACCGGATGCTTTAGTACTTCGAAATTTATATCATATCCGAAGGGTGTCCCGGAATGATGGGGATATTCTTATATATGCATCTTGTTAATGTCGGTTACCAGGTGTTCACCATATGAATGATTTTTATCTCTATGTATGGGATGTGTATTGAAATATGAAATCTTGTGGTCTATTATTATGATTTGATATATATAGGTTAAACCTATAACTCACCAACATTTTTGTTGACGTTTTAAGCATGTTAATTCTCAGGTGATTATTAAGAGCTTCCGCTGTCGCATACTTAAATAAGGACGAGATTTGGAGTCTAGGCTTGTATGATATTGTGTAAAAACTGCATTCAAGAAACTTATTTTGTTGTAACATATTTGTATTGTAAACCATTATGAAATGGTCGAGTGTAAACATGATATTTTAGATTATCATTATTTGATAATCTACGTAAAGTTTTTTAAAACCTTTATCTATGAAATAAAGGTTATGGTTTGTTTTAAAAATGAATGCAGTCTTTGAAAATCGTCTCATATAGAGGTCAAAACCTCGCAACGAAATCAATTAATATGGAACGTTTTTAATCAATAAGAACGAGACATTTCAACTCTGTCGTAATATTTTATGTATACTAATAATATCTTGAAATAATACGGAGTAAATATATATATGTAAATCGATTGAGAGAGTTTAGAGAAAAATATTTTCAAGTTTCTATGAAATAATGAAACATATTGAATTCTATTTATAATAGATTTTTGAATTATTAAAGTATGAATTATTAAAGTGAATTATTAAAGTATGAATTATTATAGTGAATTATTAAAGTATAAATTATTAAAGTGAATTATTAAAGTATGAATTATTAAAGTGAATTATTAAAGTTAAAATAAAGTAAAAATAAAGTAAAGGTAAAGTTTAAGTATAGTAAAAGTATAAAACTATGTACGTATAATACGCGTATAAATATATATAATATTAATTTAAATCGTTATATATATTTAATAAAATAAAATATAAATATCATTATCTTTATCATACTAGTTAAGTAATGAGTTGTCAAAAGTAGTTCTAGATATTCATAAAAGTTATATACGTTTTAATAATAAAGTTCTTTTTAAACTGAAAACGTTTTTGTACGTTTGAAACTAAATAGATCAATCGAGTCTTTATGAGATTCAATCTTCCACTATCCTTTGTCTAGTTCTCAATGATTGACAATTTGTTCTTATTTATAAATCACTTTACCATTTTCCGAATATTGTTAAAATGGAAAGATTTCTCAAATCAATGTGGGCCTTTTAACAGAGACTTGTAATCATAATTCAATATATCTGATAATTCAATCATTTGATCTTATCTTCTAATTCTATTGATAAACATTTTGAAACAGATACAATCATATAAAGTATTTAATCTAATATTTTATTTACGTTTCAAGTTATAATATATATACACATATACATATATAATCATATTCGTTTAATGGTTCGTGAATCGTTGGAACTTGGTCGAGGTTGAATGAATGTATGAACATAGTTTAAAATTCTTGAAATTTAACTTAACAAATATTGCTTATCGTGTCGGAAACATATAAAGATTAAAGTTTAAATTTGGTTGGAAATTTCCGGGTTGTCACAGTACCTACCCGTTAAAGAAATTTCGTCCCGAAATTTGAGTGGAAAGGTCGTGAATGATAATAAGTATGTTTTCATGATGCATACGGGCTGAAAATTAGAGTTTTATCATCAGCGAATAATTTGGATAAACAATCCATTTATATGAAGAGTACGAATGAAGCTAACATAGAAAATTGAAATGAGTAAGTGTAGATTCATCTTATCATTTGACGTAGATATGATTGATTCCTAGATTTCAAGGGATTTGAAGAAAATCTTCTTAATAAGATTTGACTCTCCGGTAATCAAGGGAATTAGGATCCGCTTTAAATGCGATCGTCCATTTTAATTGTTCTGTCAGAGATTTTCTTATAAATTCACCTCCTTCGTTTCCTTACAACTCACACCTTCTGTTGATGCATTTTATGCAAGTCCCTAGACATCTACCCACGTCCATTGCAGGTACAACAATTTACAGGCCACCATGATTGCTCGTTATTATCCTATCCGTGTTTATATGTGGTTACAAGAACTGCAAGAACGAGATTTAGATGTTTGACTATGTTAGACTTAGTCTGATGTACGAGTGAAGCTTCACTAGTACGGCTGACATGCTCATAAGCACGGTTGATGCTGAGCTAAGTCACAATTACAACCTAAATGAGAAGACACGAGTGAGTGATCACCCGTACGGCTGATGAAGCCAACTTGTACGTGTGATGAATGAATTGTATGGGTGAGTCAACAGCAGGGGTATATAAAGTCTTATGTTCTTCATTTTAGGTTAAGCCTCTCATTTGTTACACACACTCAGATCTAGTGAGCTCCTCTGATTCTCTCTCAATCCAAATCACCCAGGTGGTGAATAATAGCTCTAGGTGTTGATCTAATCACACTTGATTTAGTTGTGGTTTGACTAAATTAATCAAAAAAAAAAAACTTAACCTATTCACTAGAGGGTTTGATTCACTTATTCCGCCATTGTGTGAGTTAAATCTATTGATTTCTAAGTTCCTAGTCATGTTTCATCACCTTCTATTCTTTCCCCCTCAACTCATATTTTAAAGTATTCATCAATATGCTCCATCCAGTTCTGATTCTCGATATACTTCTAACTTTCATATCGGTCATTCTTCTTTTTCATCTACTGCCGGAAGAATCTATTTACTTCTACTATACTCTTGGGTTTATAGTGTTTCTAGTTCTCCCGTGTCTTTATATTGCTATATGCATCGATATATATGGTTTATAATTTCTGATTTGTCGTTGGGCTTTATATGTTCCCTTATATTTCAAAGTCTCTGCTTCTGTCTTCTATAATCATTATCATTCACAGTTAATGCTCTCTTTTATTTACTGCAATTTATACCCCAATTTCTATTTCGGAGTTTTGTCCTTTTGTTTCTTCTTCTTGCGATTAAACACCGCTTGTAATGGTCCAGAATTCACAGATATGAATTTCGGAATGAACATTGTTAATGTTCTAGGAAGGAAATTATGATGGCACGATCTTGACTTGTCAAATTACTAGAATACCTTGGAAAAGGCCGAATCATCAAGAAATAGTTTCTTGATATTTTAGAGGTTAAATAGAATACAAGAGTCGTATAACATGGCACATGATGATGTTATGATCTGTGAATCATCACGTTCCATTTAGAAACTCAGCATGACTTACTGTAATATAATCACATTGATCAAGTGTCATTATATTATACTAATTCATGCTTCAGTTCCCAACACTACTTCAAAATATTCCTATTTTAAACTTGAATGTTTCAGAATTTAGAAACTAAAATAGTTTCTTTTATGATGTAATACAGATAGCGCGAAGAGGTAAATGATTTCAAATAAGAAAAATTAAGAAAATATCTTCAGAAATATGGAGGATATTTATAATGAAAGATATGATGATATTTTAGAATTTGTAATATCAGAGGATGATAAAGAATATTGTCCGCAGGGGTTTAGAGTCAGGAGCAAGGTATTCGTTAATGACTTCAGCAGGTACTGAATCATTTGGATCCTTTGAAGTCAGGTTCAGTCTTTGTAATTTGTCCACAGCTTCCTTCCTACTTTGCTCAATCCGTTTTCCAGTTCCAAAACTTCTCTTTTTCTGCGCTTTGCCAGCACACTTCATCATTATCATCCAGCTTTTACCGTTTAAAGTCGTTTATAGTTTTTGCTGCTTCATCAGCATTTTTTTTTCGGAGAACCAATTCGTAGTTCGGAGTGTTTTTCAGAAACTTCACATTCAAATTAAGTCCAGAAGATAGACGTTATATATACACATATAACTGTTGGCGTAGACATGCTGCGAGATTTCAAAATACTGATTTCTAATTCCCAATGATTCGTATGGTAATTCTTATTACAAGATGCGAATGAGTAAATGATGGGGTTTCAATGAATAATTATAATAACTTTTTGGAGAGGCTAAAGTCAAAGGGTAATGAAGTTTTTGGTACATCTGTTAATAATGTGGTGGAATGTAAAAGGTTCCCTGGTAACGATGGTGTATATCTCAAGGTTATAATAAGGTTAGTCTGACTAAAAAGTCGAAGTTGACTTGCTGGAGCTGTGACAAAACTGGCTACTTTGAATAGGAGTCGCAAAGTTATTTTTGCTAATAAATGCCAAAGAATCTGACGCGGATACGTTGTTTAAACTTTTACTTTGGTTTCAAGAGTTTTTTGGGTACACAACTGTGGGTAACATGTGGTTGGATCATCATCTCGATTGCTCATCATTCAAAGTGTCTTCAGAAATTTTCGAAGGGTTTGAACACAGATTGTAATCGTTAACATACATTTGATGTTATAACACAGTTTTGAAGTCAAAATATAGCTTGTGAAAGATGTAAGGATCAAAGAGTGATGATTTTGGTCATATCTCAAGTTGAATTTTGAGATTTCAAAATCAGAATATGTAATTAAATTTTGAATGAGTATGGTTGTTTTGATTTCTATAAAAGAATGTATATTGTTGTGAAAGTAGGGAGTATAATGGATGATTTGCTGAATCAGATTCGAAGAATGTAACATATTAATTGTGAATTTATATATCTCTCGGGTATTACCTACCCGTTAAATTTTTTTTCACAATTAATATTTTGTACAAAAGTATTTTATTACAGTCTTTATGAAAATATATATATGTATATTTTCTTCAGATGTAACATAGATTTAATGAGTTAATGTTAAATAAACTCATTTGATTTACGGTTGAAACTGTAATTGAATAATTCCTAAAGGCTTTAAAAAGTACATAACTTTTACGCAGTATTTCTTTAATGACATTGAAATTATGAATCAATACTTCATTATTTGTTGATGTATGATGTTCGGTTTGTGGAATTCTTGTGAATTTCGCAAAGTACGAATGATGTTATCTGAAAAGTTTCGGGTACATCGATGATGAAAGTGTAAAATCAAATATATACTTGATTTATTATGAATTGGAATTTGTTGAATTGCGACAGAGATTGTAGTTAACGCTGGTTAAGTTGCGGCCGAAGGACGTACATTATTGCATATTTGTAATATGAATTAACCGAGTAGTTAAGATTCACACACAATAGCTTAGCACGGAAAGATTTATTTCAATATATATATATATATATATATATATATATATATATATATATATATATATGATATAAATATAATTTCTTCAGAGGGAATGAGTTAATTCTTCATAACTCATTGATACAATATACACGTTATGGATTCGTAATGATGTCCACAGTGATTCTTGAACTGACGGAGTTTGTGATGTTATCTGTGTTGTTGATTCGGATGTTGACTGTACTGACGATGCTGGTAACGCTGACGGTACTGTTGATGCTGTTGGTAAACCATTTTGTCAGGGTTTCTACTCTTCCTTCTATCATTTTGGTTCGCTTAACTGATTTATGGTTAGGGCTAGATTAGATAATCTCTAATACTTTAGAGATTACATAATCACCGCGGAATGTTTCTCCAATTAAGTTATGAATTAATACTTCGTCAGTTATTGTTGTTGGTACTCCTTGGTATCTATGGTACGTATGACGTTGATGCTCGTGGGACAGATTGTGAAGTTGAGGTTTACGATGCGGTTGTGGTTGGAGGTGGTAATGGTACTGTTGGCGTTGATGATGGTGATACTGGTTATGCTGCTGATGCTGCTGCTGGTGTTTGTAATCTCTGCACCATATTCTCCAAAGCCACTACCCGAGCGCGAAGCTCGTTGACTTCTTCTATTACACCGGGGTGATTGTCGGTTCGGACGAGCGGATAAATAAAATCTAAAATTTGATGTAATATATAATCGTGACGAGATACTCTGGAAATGAGCGAGAAAATAGTGTTTCAGACAGGTTCGCCGGTAAGTGCTTCAGGTTCTTCGTCAAGAGGGCAACGTGGTGGATGGAAGGGATCATCTTCTTCTTGTCTCCAATGATTGTGGAGACTACGAACCCATCCCCAATTCATCCAAAATAGGTGATGACTGATTGGTTAATCTATTCCGGTCACACTGCTTTCGGAGCTTGAATGAGATTCCATTTCGGAATCTGAGTGACTTGAACTGATGACGAATTCCATTTCGTACGATTGGATAAAGGATTTTTTTTCGATATGAAATGATTTTGGCTAACGGATGGTATTCTAGTTACATAGAATATATATATATATATATATATATATATATATATATATATATATATATATATATATATATATATATATATATATATATATATATATATATATATATAGATCAAAAGATTTCGTAGATTACGGAGGACTTTGCGGGATATGTCAGGCAAAGTTTAAAGTAACAGATACGATAAGATATGATTTAGTAGATATGCTAAGATATGAATTTTTGTCTATACACTATTCATGTAATCAATGCAGCAAGACGTGTCTTAGACTAAAAATGATAAGTAGGTAATTTCCTGAGGATGATAAGTAGTTAATTTTCGACACAAAATGATAAGCAAAACTTTTGACATGCAGACACGGTCGAAGTCCAGACTCACTAATGCATCCTATCGACTTATCAGTTAGACACACTAATGCAGACCTGGTTCGCTAAGACCACCGCTCTGATACCAACTAAAAGGACCCGTTCATATACATTATAAACAATTCACAATATTTGATTACATTGCGAGGTATTTGACCTCTATATGATACATTTTACAAACATTGCATTCGTTTTTAAAAGACAAACTTTCTTTACATCAAAAATTGACAGGCATGCATACCATTTCATAATATCCACTATCCAACTATAAATTGATTTAATAATAATCTTTGATGAACTCAATGACTCGAATGCAACGTTCTTCGAAATATGCTATGAAAGACTCCAAGTAATATCTTTAAAATGAGCAAATGCACAGCGAAAGATTTCTTTAACACCTGAGAATAAACATGCTTTAAAGTGTTAACCAAAAGGTTGGTGAGTTCATTAGTTTATCATAATCATTTATTTCCATCATTTTAATAGACCACGAGAATTTCATTTCCAGTTCTCATAAATATACGTCCCAGGCATAGAGACAAAAATAATCATTCATATGGTGAACACCTGCTAACCGACATTAACTAGATACATATAAGAATATCTCCTATCATTCCGGGATCCTCCTTCGGACATGATATAAATTTCGAAGTACTAAAGCATCCGGTACTTTGGATGGGGTTTGTTAGGCCCAATAGATCTATCTTTAGGATTCGCGTCAATTAGGTTGTCTGTTCCCTAATTCTTAGATTACCAGACTTTAATAAAAAGGGGCATATTCGATTTCGATAATTCAACCATAGAATGTAGTTTCAATTACTTGTGTCTATTTCGTCAAACATTTATAAAAGCGCATGTATTCTCAGTCCCAAAAATATAAAGGGTAAAAAGGCAAATGAAACTCACCATACTGTATTTCGTAGTAAAAATACATATAACGTCATTGAACAAGTGCAAGGTTGGCCTCGGATTCACGAACCTAAATTAATTATATATATTTATGTGTTGGTCAATATTTGTCTAACAAATTAGGTCAAGTCATAGTGTACCACAATCCTAATGCTCGAGACTAATATGCAAAAGTCAACAAAAGTAAATTTGACTCAAAATAATTTCCAAAAATCTATACATGATTAATATATAGTTTAAATATCATCGTTTTATATTTTTAAATATTTTTAAAAGATTTATTAGAGTAAATAATATAATTTATTTATTAATAAATAAAATTTTATATTAAATTTATATAATAAAATATACTTTTATATATATTAAGTAATAAAATTTATAGGGTTCATTTAATATCATAAAGATAATATGATAGGTATTATTAAAGTAAGTTATTACACGTAGTAAAATATGTTTGTATCACATATTTATTTGATAAAATAATATCTATAATGATAGTAAGTAAAAGTTGTATTATTTTATAATAATAATTATTATTATAAAAATATCAATATTTATAATTACTAAGATGACATTATGATAAAACGATAATTCTAATTATGATAACTTTAATATTTACGATAATTTTTAATATTATCTTTAAAATAATAATTCTATTTAAAATAATAATAATGATATTTTATAGTAACAATGACATTTCTATTAAAATGATATTTTTTGTTAAAATGATAGTTTTAATACTAACGATACTTTTAATAATAATAGTAATGATAAAAATAATAAGAATGATGATTTTATCTAAATCAATATCTTATAATATTTTAATTTCATCATGATACTCTTACTATTTATTTCCTAATCGTTTCGTTTAATAGCTTTTAATCGTCTTTTATATCGTGTTCATAATAATGATAATAATAGTAATCAAAATAATTAGGTGTTACAAATATTTATTTTAATTACACTAATATTAATAATGATAGTTACTATAACATTATTAACGATAATACTAATAATTATCTTAATGATAATATAGTAATAATAATAATAACAATAACAATAACCATTTTTAAATAATGATATATATATTAATAATAATGATAATAATAATAATACTAATTATAACTTTAACGATAATAACGATAGTAATAATAAAAAAAAATAATTTTTAATGATAAATCCCTTTTATTGATAAAGATAATTATAATCATAATAATAAGATAAAACTAGAACGACGATAAAAATGACGATAATAATAATAATCATTTTTAATAAAAATATCGAAAATTCAATTGATTATAACTTCTAATCCGTTCATCGAAACCATTCGATATCTAAAGGAAAAGTTCTTAATTTTTCGCTTGCTTTCCAAGGACATGCATATCTTATACCTTATCTCAACCGCAAGTGTAACTAATTCAAGATTCAACCTAACCTGTCTAAGGGCAATATCAAAAGTACAAGCATGCATAATCCTAAATACTCGAGCACTAGTCAGGGATACACTGTTTGTATGTAAAAGTTAAATTATGAGTACTCACGTATCAATATGGAGATTCAATATTGCAGGAAAGGTACGTAGACGCAACGGAAATGATAAACACTATATTGACCTCACGAGCATACCCATGAACCATACTCAATCACCTCCATAGCTATAACCCATAATTTCCTTAATCCTATCCTACTCGAAAAACAATTTCGAAACCAATCGGACAGCACTCCGTCATAATATTTTATGTATACTAATAATATCTTGAAATAATACGGAGTAAATATATATATGTAAATCGATTGAGAGAGTTTAGAGAAAAATATTTTCAAGTTTCTATGAAATAATGAAACCTATTGAATTCTATTTATAATAGATTTTTGAATTATTAAAGTATGAATTATTAAAGTGAATTATTAAAGTATGAATTATTAAAGTGAATTATTAAAGTATGAATTATTAAAGTGAATTATTAAAGTATGAATTATTAAAGTGAATTATTAAAGTTAAAGTAAAGTAAAAATAAAGTAAAGGTAAAGTTTAAGTATAGTAAAAGTATAATACTATGTATGTATAATACGCGTATAAATATATATAATATTAATTTAAATCGTTATATATATTTAATAAAAGAAAATATAAATATCGTTATCTTTATCATACTAGTTAAGTAATGAGTTGTCAAAAGTGGTTCTAGATATTTATAAAAGTTATATACGTTTTAATAATAAAGTTCTTTTTAAACTGAAAACGTTTTTGTACGTGTGAAACTAAATAGATCAATCGAGTCTTTATGAGATTCAATCTTCCACTATCCTTTGTCTAGTTTTCAATGATTGACAATTTGTTCTTATTTATAAATCACTTTACCATTTTCTGAATATTGTTAAAATGGAAAGATTTCTCAAATCAACGTGGGCCTTTCAACAGAGACTTGTAATCATAATTCAGTATATCTGATAATTCAATCATTTGATCTTATCTTCTTATTCCATTGATAAACATTTTGAAACAGATACAATCATATAAAGTATTTAATCTAATATTTTGTTTACGTTTCAAGTTATAATATATATACACATATACATATATAATCATATTCGTTTAATGGTTCGTGAATAGTTGGAACTTGGTCGAGGTTGAATGAATGTATGAACATAGTTTAAAATTATTGAAATTTAACTTAACAAATATTTCTTATCGTGTCGGAAACATATAAAGATTAAAGATTAAATTTGGTTGGAAATTTCCGGGTTGTCACACTGGTAATTTGACAAATCAAGATCGTGCCATTTCAATTTCTCTCTTAGAACATTAGTCATTGTTCATTCGAAATTCCATACCTACAAATTCTGGACCATTACTTGCGAAGAGAAAACAAAAGCATGAAGCTCCGAAATAGAAATGGGAGTATAAATCGCAGAAAATATGAGAAAGCATTAATTGTGGATGTCAATGATTATAGAAAGACAGAAGCAGGGATTCCGAAATATAAGGGAAGAAATAAAGACCAACAACAACTCAGAAATTACAAACGGTGTATATCGATGCATATAGCAATATAAAGACACGAGAGAACTAAAAACACTAGAAAACCAAGAGTATAGTAGAAGTAAATAGATTCTTCCGGCGGCAGATGAAAAAGAAGAATGACATATATGAAAGTTAGGAGTATATCAAGAATCAGAACTGGATGGAGTATATTGACGAATGCTTTAAAGTATGAATTGAAGGAGGAAGAATAGAAGGTATGAGCTGTGAAAATAAGGAAATGAAAAGGGTGGATTTATACTGAAATATCCGACAGGGCAATCAAAACAGATTATCGCATTTAATCAAAGAGTGTCCTAATTTCCTTAATTTCCGAAAAATCAAATCTTATTTAGATTTCGAAGATTTTCTTCTAAAATTCCTTGAATTCCAAAAATCAACCGTGGCTACGTCACCAGATAAGACGAACATGTATTTACTCATTTCACTCTTTTGCGATAGCTTCACTCGTACTCTTCACAAAATCAAATTGATTTATCTATATTACCCAATGATGATAAAACTCTAATTTTCAGCTCTTATGCTTCATGAAAACATACTTATTGTCAGCCATGATGATCCCAATCAAATTTCGGGACGAAATTTCTTTAACGGGTAGGTACTGTGACGACCCGGAAATTTCCGACCAAAATTTAAACTTAATATTTATATGATAACATTATTCCGACATGATAAGCAATAAATTTTGACAAGTTTTAAAACTTTTAAAATGAGTTTCATACAAACAATTGACCAACCATTTGTTCGACGATTCACGAACGTCATAACTTGTATTAAATATATACTTATGTATATATATGGATATATGGATTATATCTAACTTGAATATATGATAGTTAAGTATCTCATTAAGTATATTAATAATGGGTTATATATATATATATATATATATATATATATATATATATATATATATATATATATATATATAAATTGAGACTACTAACTTAAGGGTTTCGAAAACAATATATATATATATATATATATATATATATATATATATATATATATATATATATATATATATATATATATATATATATATATATATATATATATATATATATATATGTAACATTTAACGACGTAATAACCCTTATGTTAAAATGAATATATATGTATTGTATTAAGATGTATTAATACACTTTTGAAAGACTTAAATACATATATTAACATAAGTATATTCAACAAAGATAGCTATACTCGTATTCGCATTCTATTTCCTCATGAATTCTATTCGTATTTGTATGGTATTTTTACCCGTCTAATACGCAGCTTATAAATGTATAACTATTGAAAAATACACTCCTTAGCAGCCCCATTTTTAGATCCTAGCATCGTTTGTCTTGTTAATGAGTCATGAGATAAAAACTCACAAGTTTACTAACCATTTTAGCAACATATGACTCCATTATTAACTTAAAATTCGTTCATATGTACCACCCCATTTTTCCATTCCATTTTCTCATTCTTTACTCCAAATTACTCTCTCAAAATACTTCTATCTTCATACTAGATCATCACCAAGCATTTTCCTCATCATCTAGCTTCAAAATCAAGGTTCGTGAATCTGAGACAAACCATGCACTTGTTCAGTGCCGTCATATACGTAATTGCTACGAAATACAGTATAGTGAGTTTCATTTTCTCCCTTTTTAAATGATGTTGCATTATATATTTTTGGGCTGAGAATACATGTGTCATTTTTATAACTGTTTTACGAAATGGACACAAGTACTAAAAACATATTCTACGTTGAGTTGTACCACTTTGCATATTTTTCCCTAATAGCTTGGTAACTAATATTTACATGTTGTAAGAACATATAAGAACGAATCCTATTGATAGATCTATCGGGTTTGATAACCCCAACCGGGCTAGCCGCTCTAGTATCGTAAACAGTTGCATAGTACTTCGTTTTTACTACACTTGGTACAGTGTAGGGAGATTTCATAATAAAGGGAATATGCCACATTAATTGTTAAGTATGGTTACCGAAGCGCTCAACAACTTATAGAATACTTTTATACACTTGCGAGTGTACGGATATTTATGGAAACTAAAATCTTGTGGTCTATTACTATTACGGAAATGATTAATTATGATAAACTAATGAACTCACCAACCTTTTAGTTGACACTTTAAAGCATGTTTATTCTCAGGTATTAAAGAAATCTTCCGCTGTGCATTAGCTCATTTTAAGGATATTACTTGGAGTCATTCATGACATACTTTGAAAGACGTTGCATTCGAGTCGTTGAGTTCATCAAGATCAATATTAAGTCAATTATAGTTGAATGTAATATGAAATGGTATGCATGCCGTCAATTTTTGATGTAAAGAAAGTTTGTCTTTTAAAAACGAATGCAATGTTTGTAAAATGTATCATACAGAGGTCAAATATTTCGTGATGTAATCAACTATTGTGAATCGTTTATAATGTATATGAACGGGTCATTTTAGAAGTCTTCCTCGCTCATGTTCAAATTCTGACGAGTCGTCGGTGCCATTTCCTTCAAAAATAGCCCAAAAGAATTAAGTTAATCATATAGAATTTTAAGAGTAGTCAATAGTATTTCGTAGCATAGTATGAACTCATTTATAAAAGCTTTTTCTTCATATTAGCGTTTTATAGTTTTAATTCGGGTAGTACCTACCCGTTAAGTTCATACTTAGTAGCTAATATACAATTCAACTACTACAATTCTATATGAAAAAACCAATTATAATAATATTTCGCGTTCAAATTTTATATAATATTTTACAACTTACAATACCGCTTTTATACATATAGGATGAAATATAGCACATAATAACTTTGCTACCCGGTAGCTATAAAGGCAATTCTAGTTAATACGCAAGTCTTTCAGCAAAAGAAATAAAGACACGTAATTCATAAGTCCAGAAACAAGTCATGCATTCTGGTTTTACTAAGACGACTTCCCATCCTTGGTCTTGTGGAAAGTAACCGTTATGACCATTGACTAGGCAGCATGTTGTAATGTCGTCAAAAGGACGAGGATTTCGTAATGTCCAACAGCCCCGTAATAATCTAAAAACCTTGTTTCTCACCCCAACTACTAAATCCGTCACTTGTGGGAAGGTTTTATTTAAAAGTTGTAATATGATATTCTTTTTCTCGCTTTGGTAAGAAGCGAACATCACTAACCCGTAAGCATAACATGCTTCTTTATGTTGCATGTTAGAAGCTCTTTCTAACTCACGAAATCCTATGTTGGGATATGTTGAGTTAAAATAGGTTCTTAACCCGTAGCGTAAAATTGCATTTGGGTTCCCAGTATTTAACGCTTTAAAGAAAACACGGCGTAACTTACGGTCTCCCCAATGTGATATACCCCACCTATCAAATGAAAGCCTTTTATAAACTAAGGCATTTCTGGAAAGTCTTTCAAATGTTTGACAAGTTAATTTCGCCATAACTAATTGTGCTGATGAATAGATTTCATCAATCATATCCTCTGGTAGGTCTTCTAAAATATTCAGTTGTCTACCCTTAACGTCCATTTTGTGTTTTTATACTGTAAAATAAACAAGGATTAGATTCATAAAAGATAATTAACAAACAATACAAGCAATTTTTACATAGAACATAAAAGTACAAGCACACAACAATACATATAATACACAACATGATTACAACCCTCTAATCTGAATCACTGGTTTCTTCTTCTTCAGACTTGGTTCGTTTTCCTAATTTTCTAGGGATATATGGTGTTCCTCTAATACGAGCCGTCGTTTTCCACAATGGTTTAGAAAAACTTGGTGGTTTAGATGTGGCGACCCGAGAATTTCCGACCAAATTTAAACTTGATATTTATATGTTTCCGACACGATAAGCAAAGACTGTAACATTGAAGTCTCAAAAACTTTCTGAGTTCATGTATATATTTGACCTTTGACCAATCCCGACGATTCACGAACAATTGTTAACAAATATATATATATATATATATATATATATATATATATATATATATATATATATATATATATATATATATATATATATATATATATATATATATATACATATATGTATATATGTATATATTGTACATAAATATTTAATAGCTAATAAATGTTCTTATAAGATATATAATATAATATAAATACTAAATGTTACTTAGATGATAAGATATAATTTTTACATATTAAATTTACATACAAGTTAAAGTACTATAGATATATTGGTAGTACTTATATTAACATCAATGTTAATATCTAAAAATCGGTATTAATAATATTATTATATATAAAAATGAAATTAGATATATAAATTATTATACTATTATCATTATTAAATTCATTAGTAATATTAAGATTATTATAACTAGTATTATTAATGTAATTATCATTAATAACATTATTATTATCAATTTAATTAGAATCCTTATTAATGTGACTTATTATTATTATCAATATTATTATTTATATTTAGATTATTATTAATATAATTATAAATATCAATTATTAACAATAACTATATAAATGATACGTACGAAAATTTGATCCCAATTCAGTGGCAAATCACTTTCAACCTTTATTTCCTTGTTCCTAAACTGGATACAAACCGAATTTAACCACAGATAAGAAAACAAAATCGGTTGAAAATCAATATCAAACTTTGTATTTTGTTATTTGGTTCTTGTTAAAATTTATGTACTACTACCCCACTCAAATATTCCTTGGCAAGAAAATCAAATATCATATCTCAGTATTTATCATTATATGGATGGATATCATATGAGTACACAACCATCCACACCCACTCCTCGTTTCCTTCTTTCTGTGTGTCGACCAAAACCAACCTCACCATCTTTAACTTTGTTTAAATTCCACTTCATCACCTTCCATGACAACCTACACCTCATCATGCTCAACCATCTTTCGAACCACAAGAAAACTAATGTTCAATCACACCCATCATAATCATGAACTTACATAACACCACACTCGGTAACCACCTTCTTCATCATCGAAACCTTCACCACGAGAACCATCACCCTTTTCAATCGAAATACCTCCAATACTACAAAACTGATACACCCTTCTTCTTCTATCTCTTTTCACTGTAAAATCACCCTTTTCATTTCATATCATCTTTAGAACCTTTGATTAATGGAAAACCCATGATGTGTTGCTGCATCTGTTAATGTTATTTTTCTTTCTATCTTCTTTCTTCTTTCCTGACCAAAACAGTCATGAAACCTCTTCTCCCCATTTCTGCTACTGTCACAGCTACTGCTGAAGTCTTGTTCCTGTTTTGTTACCATAAAAAAAATCAACTCATGAACGATCAACAAATAAAAGGTGCTGCACAACTATAAATTTCTGTTTTCTTTTGTTTTCGCCACCTATTCTTTTGCTTTTATATTCCAAACCCACTTGCTATTATCAAATATGGCTGTGTGTTATATTTTCTTCATTGGCCGACAACCACAAAAGAATATCCTTACTTTATTTCATAAAGGAGTATTATAATGATAATGATAAATGGGTAATAATGATAATAATGAAATGATAATGGTGGTTGGAAAATAATATAAACCATACCCTCATGTTATTTTATACTACTTGGACCAAGTGGGGTTGAGAATAGGTATTCTTGAGTTGGTGACAGTCGACTAGTGGGGTATCCATATTGAAACGAATTGTGACGAGCTGGACGATTGCATCTCTGATTAAGCTGCAAGATCTAAACAACTTCCAATTATTTTTGGGCCAAGACACTAGTGGGTATTATTTGGGTCGTGTTTCTGATATTGGGCTGTGATCTATTCACTGTTATGACCCAATTCAAGCTGAATTTTTTCGGGCACTGCAGGCTTCACTGCAGCTACAACTGCAGCATCATGTTCTTGTTTCTATATCCTATTTTTAGTATTAAACTCCATAAAGAGGGTGAGGGTAACGAATGATGATAACAATTCCATAATGATTATTTGATCATAATAATGATGTTGTAGATAGTGGGTGATAATGAAAGTAATAATGGAGCCAATGATGTTAAGACATGATATTCCTTTACAACTCGATCTCACTTCCTCTTTGTTCAAAATCTCATTGAATTGATTAGTGGGTTGGTGGGGCGATAAAGTATGGTAGGGTACTAGGGTTGGTTGATAAAGGAATAGGATAATAATGTTGTTACAATATGCAGAATGATAGTGGTGCCTTTTTGCTATACAAACATTGAAAACACCGAATTGTATAATATGATTTTTGGGTTTTGATAATTGGATGTATGAAGTCGATTTGGGTCACGCATTTATCAGCCATTATTTCGGTATTTTGATTCCAACTTAACGACAACACAAACTCACGCACCATTTAAGTTGATAATGATTAAGAATGATAGTTAAAGTGATTAGAAGATGATGCCATAGGATAGAGATTAGGATGAATGTGTAGTAACGATAAGAAAAGGAAAATAATAATAGGATTATGATTGTAATTATGATGATGATTATAATTATGATTATGATTATGATTATGAGGAGCACATATATAATGAAAATAAGAATAATGGTGATGAGGATTAGGTTATGTAATAAAGGAGGATGAAGTGAAGAAGATTATTACAGGCGTTATTTTTCTTATGATTGCTGCCATTCGCAATTCAGGTTACCAGTTAACCAAAGTCCACAAATTTTGCATGTTGGGCCGAATTAATTAGTGTGGACTGGTTCTTCAAACTGATTGTTAGTTGGGCCGAACATCTTGTTGGGCCATGAACTTTGTTGTAAAATTGGGCCGTGATTCGAAGCCTGGAAAAATTGCGAGTTATATTAATTAGATTGGGTACTAAAACAGAAATGTAAGTAGCAGTGGAAGGGTTGAGGGTTGTTTGGGTTTACCGAGAGGTCGTGGGTTCGAGCCCGAGCATGGGCATTATTTTTAGGCCTATTCTTTAAGGTAGTCTCATTTTTATTCTTCTTATTATTATTACTCTTATTATTATAAGTATTATTATTATAGATATCATAATAATAATTATTATTATTATTATTTTTATCATTATTATTATTATTATTATCATTATTAGTATTATCATTACTAAAACTATCATCATTATTATTATTAGTATTCTTAAAATATTAAATAAAGATTTTCTAAAAAAAATATATATATATTTATGACACAAGACTTAACTGCATTAATATCAATATTACATATTAAATAATATTTTAATGAGTAATTACTATATTAAAATTTAATGTGATAAGTATTAATTGTATAAAATATATAGATTAAGTATAAATTTATCTATATAATATATAATATAACAAGTATATTATTAATAATAATATATATAAACTTTTTCGATTACTATTATGTGTTAATATATATACTTGATATAGGTTCGTGAATCCGAGGCCAACCCTGCATTGTTCAGTTCTGTCGTATGCATATTTTTACTACAAAATATCGTATTGTGAGTTTCATTTGCTCCCTTTTACTCTTTACATTTTTGGGACTGAGAATACATGCGCTATTTTTACAACTGCTTTATTAAATGCTTTAGAAATATATTTTGAACTGTGAATATATGA
The DNA here is from genome assembly GCF_046630445.1 of Rutidosis leptorrhynchoides. Classification (NCBI taxonomy): domain Eukaryota; kingdom Viridiplantae; phylum Streptophyta; class Magnoliopsida; order Asterales; family Asteraceae; genus Rutidosis; species Rutidosis leptorrhynchoides. Next base: position 68,592,767 of record NC_092341.1, on the reverse strand, counting down.
AATGCTTTTATAAATGTTTGACGAGATAGACACAAGCAAAACATTCCTCGAATGAATTATTATGCAGACAGAAGTTCTGCGGATTATTATTGAATTATGTGGACATGATAATTGCCACCATTGAATTATGTGGACATGATTGTAGTGACCCGAACTTTTCCATGTTTATATATATTAATTGAGATTGATATTTACATGATTAAATGTTTCCAACATGTTAAGCAATCAAACTTGTTAAGACTTGATTAATTGAAATATGTTTCATATAGACAATTGACCACCCAAGTTGACCGGTGATTCACGAACGTTAGAACTTGTAAAAACTATATGATGACATATATATGGATGTATATATAGTTAACATGATACTATGATAAGTAAACATATCATTAAGTATATTAACAATGAACTACATATGTAAAAACAAGACTACTAACTTAATGATTTTTAAACGAGACATATATGTAACGATTATCGTTGTAAAGACATTTAATGTATATATATCATATTAAGAGATATTCATACATGATAATATCATGATAATATAATAATTTAAAATCTCATTTGATATTATAAACATTGGGTTAACAACATTTAACAAGATCGTTAACCTAAAGGTTTCAAAACAACACTTACATGTAACGACTAACGATGACTTAACGACTCAGTTAAAATGTATATACATGTAGTGTTTTAATATGTATTTATACACTTTTTAAAGACTTCAATACACTTATCAAAATACTTCTACTTAACAAAAATGCTTACAATTACATCCTCGTTCAGTTTCATCAACAATTCTACTCGTATGCACCCGTATTCGTACTCGTACAATACACAGCTTTTAGATGTATGTACTATTGGTATATACACTCCAATGATCAGCTATTAGCAGCCCATGTGAGTCACTTGACACATGTGGGAACCATCATTTGGCAACTAGCATGAAATATCTCATAAAATTACAAAAATATGAGTAATCATTCATGACTTATTTACATGAAAACAAAATTTCATATCCTTTATATCTAATCCATATACCAACGACCAAAAACACCTACAAACACTTTCATTCTTCAATTTTCTTCATCTAATTAATCTCTCTCAAGTTCTATCTTCAAGTTCTAAGTGTTCTTCATAAATTCCAAAAGTTCTAGTTTCATAAAATCAAGAATACTTTCAAGTTTGCTAGCTCACTTCCAATCTTGTAAGGTGATCATCCAACCTCAAGAAATCTTTGTTTCTTACAGTAGCTTATCATTCTAATACAAGAACTTCGAGCCATCCAAGGATCCATTGAAGCTAGATCCATTTTTCTCTTTTCCAGTAGGTTTATCCAAGGAACTTAAGGTTCGTGAATCAACCAGTGGCCAAGTCTTACTTCCCGACGAAGTAAAAATCTGTGAAAGTGAGTTATAGTCCCACTTTTAAAATCTAATATTTTTGGGATGAGAATACATGCAGGTTTATAAATGATTTACAAAATAGATACAAGTACGTGAAACTACATTCTATGGTTGAATTATCGAAATCGAATATGCCCTTTTTTATTAAGTCTGGTAATCTAAGAATTAGGGAACAGACACCCTAATTGACGCGAATCCTAAAGATAGATCTATCGGGCCCAACAAGCCCCATCCAAAGTACCGGATGCTTTAGTACTTCGAAATTTATATCATATCCGAAGGGTGTCCCGGAATGATGGGGATATTCTTATATATGCATCTTGTTAATGTCGGTTACCAGGTGTTCACTGTATGAATGATTTTTATCTCTATGTATGGGATGTGTATTGAAATATGAAATCTTGTGGTCTATTATTATGATTTGATATATATAGGTTAAACCTATAACTCACCAACATTTTTGTTGACGTTTTAATCATGTTTATTCTCAGGTGATTATTAAGAGCTTCCGCTGTCGCATACTTAAATAAGGACGAGATTTGGAGTCCATGCTTGTATGATATTGTGTAAAAACTGCATTCAAGAAACTTATTTTGTTGTAACATATTTGTATTGTAAACCATTATGTAATGTTCGTGTGTAAACAGGATATTTTAGATTATCATTATTTGATAATCTACGTAAAGCTTTTTAAACCTTTATTGATGAAATAAAGGTTATGGTTTGTTTTAAAATGAATGCAGTCTTTGAAAAACGTCTCATATAGAGGTCAAAACCTCGCAACGAAATCAATTAATATGGAACGTTTTTAATCAATAAGAACGGAACATTTCAGTTGGTATCAGATTGTTGGTCTTAGAGAACCAGAATTTTTCATTAGTGTGTCTTATCGAGTTTGTTAGGATGCATTAGTGAGTCTGGACTTCGACCGTGTTTACTTGAAAAATGATTGCTTAACAAATTTTGTTGGAAACTATATATTTTTAACATGTGAATATTATGTGATATATTAATCTCTTAACGCGTTTGATATTATGTGATAGATGTCTACCTCTAGAACAAGTCCCATTGACTCACCTAATAATAATGAAGAGTCAAATGTAAATTGGAATGATTCGTGGACTGATTCACAAGTTCCCGAAGAGGAACCGGAAGAAGAGTCGGAACCGGAAGAAGAATCGGAACCGGAAGAAGAATCGGAACCGGATGAAGAAATAAAACCGGTGGGGGAAATAATAAAACGGTTAAGTAAAAGAAAATCCTCAACCAACCGACCAAGGTTAATTATGGTCAATGGTGTTTCCGCCAAGGAAGCAAAATATTGGGAGGATTACCAATTCTCCGATGAATCGGATTCCGACGAGAATTCCGATGATGTTATAGAAATTACCCCAAATGAATTTAAAAAGGCAAAAGAAAATAATAAGGGAAAGGGCATAAAAATAGAGAAATCTAATTCCAACCCCGATGAACTTTATATGTATCGTCAACCCCCGAAGTCCTTAAGTTGTAACAATGACCCGGGAACCTCTAAACCACCAGGTTTTTCTAAGCCAATGTGGAAAATTACGGCTCGTATTAGGGGAACATCATATATCCCTAGAAACTTGGCAAAATGGACCAAAACTGAAGAAGAAGAAACAAGCGAGTCGGAATAAGATAGTTGTATTCGTGTGGTGTAATATATGTAATATAGTGTGCTTATGCTTTATGATATATGTAAAAATTGCTTGTATTAATAAGTATTTTTTTTATGAATCTAACTCTTGTCTATTTTACAGTATAAAAACACAAAATGGATAGACAACCCAATATTTTAAGAGACCTACCCGGAGACATGATTGATGAAATCTTGTCTAGAGTCGGTCAGAATTCTTCGGCACAACTATTTAAGGCGAGATCAGTTTGTAAGACATTCGAAGAACGTTCCAAGAATGCCTTGGTTTATAAAAGGCTTTCGTTCGAAAGATGGGGGATATCACATTGGGAAATCCATAAGTTACGATGTGTTTACTTTGACGCATATATTGCGGGGAACCCAAATGCTATTTTACGCAATGGGTTAAGAAATTATTTTGACTCAATATATCCGAATATTGGACTTCGTGATTTAGAAAAAGTGGCTAACATGCAACATAAAGAAGCATGTTATGCTTACGTATTAGTAATGTTCGCTTCTCACCAAAGTGAGAACAAGAACATCGGGCTACAACTATTAAACAAAACGTTCCCACAAGTGACGGAGTCGGTAATTGGGGTAAGAAATGAGGTTTTTAGATTGTTACGGGACTGTTGTACATTACGTAACCCTCGTCCCTTTGATGACGTTACAACATGATGTCTTATCAACGGCCATAACGGTTATGTTCCACAAAACCAAGGATGGGAAGTAATCCTAGTAAAACCAGAATGCATGACTTGTTTCTGGACGTATGAATTACGTGTCTTTATTGCCTTTGCTGAACGACTTGTGTACTAGCTAGAATTATCTTCACAACCATCTTGTATCAAATTTATTGTGTGCTATATTTCATGCTATATGTAAAATAAGCGGTATTGTAAGTTTGTAAAATATTGTTTAAAAGTTTGAACGCGAAATATTATTATAATCAGTTTTTCATATAGAATTGTAGTAGTTGAATTGTATATTAGCTACTAAGTATGAACTTAACGGGTAGGTACTACCCGAATTTAAACTTATAAAATGCTAATATGAAGAAAAAGCTTTTATAAATGAGTTCATATTATGCTACGAAATACTATTAACTACTCTTAATATTCTGTATGATTAACTTGTTCCATTTGACTATTTTGAAGGAAATGGCACCGACTACTCGACACACCGTGAATATGAATGAAGAGGAATTCTGTACTTTTCTAGCTTCAAACATAGCCGCAGTACAGGCTGCGCTACATACCAACAATAACCTTGGATCTAGCAGTACAGGAAATCGTGTAGGATGCACCTACAAAGAATTCACTGCCTGCAAACCTTTGGAATTTGATGGAACCGAAGGACCGATCGGATTGAAACGGTGGACCGAGAAGGTCGAATCGGTGTTTGCCATAAGTAAGTGTACTGAAGAGGACAAAGTGAAGTATGCTACGCATACCTTCATAGGTTCTGCGTTAACATGGTGGAATACCTATCTAGAGCAAGTGGGACAAGACGATGCGTACGCACTACCGTGGTCAGCATTCAAGCACTTGATGAACGAGAAGTACCGTCCCAGAACCGAGGTCAATAAGCTCAAGACAGAACTTAGAGGGTTACGAACCCAAGGATTTGATATTACCACGTACGAAAGACAATTCACAGAATTGTGCCTATTGTGTCCGGGAGCATTCGAAGATGAGGAAGAGAAGATCGACGCGTTTGTGAAAGGATTACCGGAAAGAATCCAAGAAGATATAAGTTCACACGAGCCCGCCTCCATACAACAGGCATGTAGAATGGCTCACAAACTAGTGAACCAGATTGAAGAAAGAATTAAAGAACAGACTGCTGAAGAGGCCAATGTGAAGCAAGTCAAAAGAAAGTGGGAGGAAAACGGTGATAAGAATCACCAATACAACAACAACAGCAATTACAACAATAATCGCAAAAATTATCCCAACAATCGCAACATCAATCGCAACTACAATAAACGGCCCAACAACAACAACAACAACAACAACAACAGCAACTACAACAATCATCCCAACAACAATAATAACCGCAACAACAACAACAATCAGAAGCAGCTATGCCAAAGGTGTGAAAAGTATCACTCGGGGTTCTGCACCAAATTTTGCAACAAGTGTAAAAGAAATGGTCATAGCGCGGCGAAGCGTGAGGTCTACGAACCAGGGGTTAATAGAACGAAAGGAACAAATGGTGTCGGAACGATTAATGGCGGAGCAAGTAGTGTCGGAGCAAGTTATGCCAATGTAGTTTGTTATAAATGTGGAAAACCGGGCCACATTATTAGAAATTGCCCGAACCAGGAGAACACGAATGGACAAGGCCGCGGAAGAGTTTTCAATATTAATGCGGCAGAGGCACAAGAAGACCCGGAGCTTGTTACGGGTACGTTTCTTATTGACAATAAATCTGCTTACGTTTTATTTGATTCGGGTGCGGATAGAAGCTATATGAGTAGAGATTTTTGTGCTAAATTAAGTTGTCCATTGAAGCCTTTGGATAGTAAATTTTTACTCGAATTAGCAAATGGTAAATTAATTTCAGCAGATAATATATGTCGGAATCGAGAAATTAAACTGGTTAGCGAAACATTTAAGATTGATTTGATACCAGTAGAGTTAGGGAGTTTTGATGTGATAATCGGTATGGACTGGTTGAAAAAAGTGAAAGCAGAGATCGTTTGTTACAAAAATGCAATTCGCATTATACGAGAAAAAGGAAAACCCTTAATGGTGTACGGAGAAAAGGGCAACACGAAGCTACATCTTATTAGTAATTTGAAGGCACAAAAACTAATAAGAAAAGGTTGTTATGATGTTCTAGCACACGTCGAGAAAGTACAAACTGAAGAAATGAGCATCAATGATGTTCCCATTGCAAAAGAATTTCCCGATGTATTTCCGAAAGAATTACCGGGATTACCCCCACATCGATCCGTTGAATTTCAAATAGATCTTGTACCAGGAGCTGCACCAATAGCTCGTGCTCCTTACAGACTCGCACCCAGCGAGATGAAAGAACTGCAAAGCCAATTACAAGAACTTTTAGAGCGTGGTTTCATTCGACCAAGCACATCACCGTGGGGAGCTCCTGTTTTGTTTGTCAAGAAGAAAGATGGTACATTCAGATTGTGTATCGACTACCGAGAGTTGAACAAACTTACCATCAAGAACCGCTACCCACTACCGAGAATCGACGACTTATTTGATCAACTGCAAGGCTCATCTGTTTATTCAAAGATTGACTTACGTTCCGGGTATCATCAAATGCGGGTGAAAGAAGATGATATTCCAAAGACTGCTTTCAGAACACGTTACGGTCATTACGAGTTTATGGTCATGCCGTTTGGTTTAACTAATGCACCAGCTGTGTTCATGGACCTTATGAACCGAGTGTGTGGACCATACCTTGATTGTTTTCATTGATGACATGCTTATTTACTCAAAGAATGACCAAGAACACGGTGAACATTTGAGAAAGGTGTTAGAAGTATTGAGGAAGGAAGAATTGTACACTAAGTTTTCAAAGTGTGCATTTTGGTTGGAAGAAGTTCAATTCCTCGGTCACATAGTGAACAAAGAAGGTATTAAGGTGGATCCGGCAAAGATAGAAACTGTTGAAAAGTGGGAAACCCCGAAAACTCCGAAACACATACGCCAGTTTTTAGGACTAGCTGGTTACTACAGAAGGTTCATCCAAGACTTTTCCAGAATAGCAAAACCCTTGACTGCATTAACGCATAAAGGGAAGAAATTTGAATGGAATGATGAGCAAGAGAAAGCGTTTCAGTTATTGAAGAAAAAGCTAACTACGGCACCTATATTGTCATTGCCTGAAGGGAATGATGATTTTGTGATTTATTGTGACGCATCAAAGCAAGGTCTCGGTTGTGTATTAATGCAACGAATGAAGGTGATTGCTTATGCGTCTAGACAATTGAAGATTCACGAACAAAATTATACGACGCATGATTTGGAATTAGGCGCGGTTGTTTTTGCATTAAAGACTTGGAGGCACTACTTATATTGTGACGACCCGTCCTTATCCCCTGGACGAAATCATCAACATTTGGTTCCATTGCGATGATTGACTCCAAGTAATGTCCTTAACATGAGCAAATGCACAGCGGAAGATTCTATACGTACCTGAGAATAAACATGCTTTAAAACGTCAACATAAAGTTGGTGAGATATATAGGTTTGATGCTAGCAGCGTTATAACTATGGACCACAAGATTTCATATGTAAACATTTTAATAAAAATATTCTAAGTTGTTGAGCACTTGATAACCATACTTAACATTTAATCAACGTCGCATATTCCCTTTATTATGAAATCTTACTACACCGTACCAAGTGTAGTTACCGAAACGAAGTACTGTGCAACCGTTGAATACTCGTCGTCCAGTCCGGTTGGGGTTGTCAGGCCCGATAGATCTATCAACAGGATTCGCGTTTACAATACCGCTGTAAATAGTAGTTACCAAGCTACAGGGAAGTATGCCAGTGGTACAACTCAACGTAGAATATATTTTTCAGTTACTTGTGTCCATATCGTAAAACATAAAATACATGTATTCTCATCCCGAAATATTTAGAGTTTAAAAGGGACTATATACTCACCTAATGTATTTTGTAGTAAAAATACATATAACATCATGAAACATGTGTAGGGTTGACCTCAGATTCACGAACCTTTCCAGAATAAGTTCCAAAATTAAACTTATGCCCGGATTCGAAACCGTGACCTCTCGAATAACACAAACACAACACCCATATACGATAGAATATCGTCACCATCACCATAATTATGTATCATTTATCATTTCGGGTCTCACTATTTGACTAACCCTCGTCATCATTATCATGGTCATTCACATACATTATTAACATCATATATCATCCTTCCCATCGATCATCATAAACAGGAAACATTTGTTATTAACCAAACACTCCGTATCTTCCTTAACTCCTTATTATTTCCGTAGCATCTAAGTCGGTTTTCTGGCCCAACAATGATCACGGTCCATCTTTTTTTTTTTTAAAAATCGCATGTTCTATTGTTCCCAAATTAATTTACGTGGTTTTGGAAGAATTTAAGTTACATGTATTATAAACATGAGGTATTTATCACTTCATCATTCATCCACTAGCTTAAAGTAACGATACATGTTGACCACAAGATTTTTGGCTTCTTCCCTCATGCAAAATCCTAAATCCCAACTTTTGTAAAGCTTTACTTAATTAATTGAAACGTCCCTACAATTAACTTGGTCGACCATAAGATTTAATTGTTTAATTCATGGAGGATCCACCAACTAGTCCACTATCTTTGATAAAAAAAATGTTTGATTTATATAAACTATAACTCTTAACAAACTTTTTGCAGTGGTTCTTTGCAACAGAAACAGACACTTGGTTGTACTAGGTGATTAAATGATGTTCCACGTTGATGAGGGTGGTATATTATTCAATTAAGAAAGGTGGCGAAGTGACTCGATGGTTAATGAACTGTAACACCGAAACCGTAACGAAGGTGGTTGTTTAAGGTGGTTTCGTGGGGTGGGTTTAGGTTGCAAAACAGTAGCAACAATTTAGTCAGCATCATTCGTTGTTGTATTGATGTTTACGGGCATAAATAGAAAACGAAAGCAGTAGAAAACGGAAGTAGAAAACTGCAGTTTGCGTGGGTTTGATGGAGATGACGGTTGAGGTTTATGGGTGTCTTCAAACTGAACCAGAAATGGAAACAGTGCACAACAACAAAAGGGAATTCACGATGGGTTTTATAAAAAAAAAATTTGTGATGTGGGTGGTGACCATAATGAAGAGAGAGAGAGAAAGGAGAGAGAGAGAGAGAGAGGGATTAAAGATGAAGATGGTGAGTGGTGATCTAGGGTGGCTCACGGTGTCGGCTAAAGGTGGTAGTTTGGAGATGGTGTCGAGTAGAAACGAAACTGAACTAGATTGCAATAGCAACGATATGGTTTTGTGTGTGATGATCGGATTGGTTCAGCAAGGCAAAACGGGAAACAATGATTTATGATGATGATGATCTTGGTGGTGATTTAATGGGTTTCAAAGTGATTGAAGATAACGAAGGTGTTCGTATGGTGGTTGTAAAGTTGTTCTTGGTTGTCTGTGGTGATGAAAAGTAATCAAGGTGGTGACATCTATGGTGGTCGCTAGTTGAATTGTTCAAGAGAAAGCCGGTTGTAGATGGTTGTAGTGGTTCAAGGTGGTGGTGACTCGTAAAGGTGAAGGTGAACGTGAACGGTTCTTCGTTTATCAACACCAAAGGTGGTGGTGTTTTTGGATTTATCAAGATTGCATATGTAGTGTATATATAATAGATTAGAGTATCTAATTGTCTATCTCAAACAAACACACTATTCCCACTTCTAACTAATTTTAACCTCATGCTTTTGTCGACGGAATTCTTTAATTAAATATAATATACATAAAAAAAATAAACAACGTGATAAAAATAGGTGGAGTGTGCTGAATTCGAATCCTAGAAAAAAAATGATATGGAGAAGAAAAGGAAACAGATTGTTGTTCATATCTGTTTTTAATTTTTAATTTTTATTATTTTATATTTAATAAACATTAATCCTTAATAATAATAATAATAATAATAATAATAATAATAATAATAATAATAATAATAATAATAATAATAATAATAATAATACTAATAATGATAATAATAATGAAAGTGTTAATAACATTAATATAACAATTTACATATCTCAAATTTATATATAGATATATATTATTTTTTATTTACACAAATGAATTAAATCACATAAGTTTCTCTTTCATATTTATCTATTTATTTAAATATATATGTATTTATTTGCTGATTGTGGTTCGTGAATCGTCGGGCATGGTCAAAGGGTATCTAATTATCCGAATATAGATTTCAAACTTTCTAGACTCAATATTAAGGTTTTTGCTTATCGTGTCGGAAGCATATAGAGTTTAAGGTTTAAATTTGGTCGGAAATTTCCGGGTCGTTACAGTACCCACCCGTCAAAGAAATTTCGTCCCCGAAATTTGGTAGAGGTTGTCATAAATAACAATAGGAATGTTTTCATGACGAATATGAGATAATAATAGAGTTTTATCATTATCGGAAGATATGGATAAAACGATTCGATCATGCGAAGCGCACGAGTGAAGCTATCACAAAAGAATGAAATGAGTGAATATGGAATTGTTTTAACCGATGATGTGATTAGAATTGATTTCCAGAATTTAAGGGATTTAAAGAAAATCTTATGTAATAAGATTTGGTTCTTCGACGATTTAGGAAACAGGATCTCCTTTAATTTAATGTGGCAAATCTGTTTTGAGTTCTTTGTCGGATATTTCACTATAAATCTACCCCCTTCGTTTCCTTATTTTCATATCCTACATCTTTTACTCTTTCTCCTTAATTCCTACTTTAAAATATTCGCCGATATGCTCCATCCAATCCTGATTCTTATTATACTTCTAACTTTCATATCCTTTATTCTTCTTTTTCATCTGCCGCCAGAAGAATCTATTCACTTTTATGATTTCCTTGGAATTATAATGTTTCTAATTCTCCCGTGTCTTTACGTTGCAATACGTATTGATATACACGATTTGTAATTTCGGGTTTGTTATTGGGTTTTATATCTTCCCTTATACTTCGATGTCTCTACTTCTGTCTTCCACAATCATTGTCATCCACAGTTAATGCTTTCTTTTATTTGCTACGATTTATACCCCAATTTCTATTTCGGGGCTTTGTCCCTTCGTTTCTTCTTCCCGTCCTCCAGTCAAGCGAGCAATTATCCGGAATTCATAGGTATGAAATTCGAAATGAACATATTTAATGTTCTCAGAAAGAAATGGTAATGGCAAAATTTTTTGACTTGTAAAATTACTAGAATATCCTGGAAAAGACCGAATCACCAAGAAAAATATTTTTCTTGATATGTTTAGATATTTGATAGAATGTAAGAGCCGTGTAACATGGCACATGATGATGGTACTGTGAATCATCACATTCCATTAGAAACGCAACATGACTTACTGTAATATAATGAAGTTGATCAAGTTTCATTATATTATACTAATTCACGCATCAGTTCCCAACACTGCTTCAAAACATTCATATTTTAAACTTGAAGATTTCAGAATTTAGAAACTAACACAGTTTCTTTTATGTTGTAACGCAGATATTACGGGGAGATAGATGATTGCAGATAGGAATAGTTGTGAAAATATCTTTAGAAATATGGAGAATATGTATAGCGAAAAATATGAAGATATCTTATAATATCTAAGATAAGATGATGATGAATAATATCATCTGAAAAAGTTTAGAATAAGGAGTAGGGTTCATACTGACGGTTTCAACAGACACTGAATCATTTGCATTATTTGAAGGCAGGTTCATTCCTTGTATTTGTTCTTTGTTTCCTTCACGGTTAGCTCAATCCATTTTTCAGCACCAAATTTTCTATCGAGCGTTCCCAACACTCCATTCTTTATCATCAAACTCTTGACCATTTAGACCATCTATAATTTTACTGTTTCCTCTGCATTTAATGCAGCCGTATCTGAATCATCGGTTATCAATCCGAGGTGATTTCAAGAGAATTGTGTTTTTAGATGATTAAACGCTGATGGTAATATGGTGGAATATGAAAGGTTCCCCGGTAACAATAAAAGAGCACGCATATATATCAAAGGTATAATAAGGTTGTTTCGAACGAAAAGTCAAAATTGTCTTGCTGAAGCTGTTACAAAATTTGCTACTTTGAAAGGAATTATTATGTTATTTTGGGTAATAATAACACTAAGGAATTAGTACGGCTACGTGTTAAACGTTTACTCAGGTTCTGAGTGTTTTCAGGTGCATAACTATATTCATAAATCTTTTCTTCCATAGATGAAGTGCGGTTGGTTCATCTTCTCGATTGAGGTGTTTTCAAGAATCATGAAAGGTTTGAACGCAAGTTGTAATTGTTGAGATACAAATGAGGTTTAAGATAAATTCAAGTGTCAAACTTGAAGAATTGTTTAGTTTCATATGTTATAATCAATATTTTAATTCATTTTAATTGTCCAGTGTTATTAGTCCACAGTCGATAGTCCACAGTTAACAGTCCAGTAATTCATATATAGTTTATTATATTATATTCGAATTAATTAATATGTGTCGTGACCCGTATACGTCTCAGACTCGATCACAACTCAAAGTATATATATTATTATAGAATCAACCTCAACCCTGTATAGAGAACTCGATCATTACTGCATATAGAGTGTCTATGGTGATTCCAAATAATATATATAGATGCGTCGATATGATATGTCAAAACCTTGTATACGTGTCCCGATATTTAAAGTGCGTAAAATAAATACAGAAATTAAATGACGATAAATAAAATGCGTAAAGTAAATAACAGAAATTAAATGACAATAAATAAAATTGCGAGAATGTAAATTGCGATAATTAAATTGCGATAAATAAAGTGTAATCGGTTAGCTGGGAACAATTAGCTAGGAACAGTTAGCGTGGATTCTTAACAAAATTTCTCATAGTTAATTTGTTTGTTTCTAACAAATTTTATTTTGTCAAATGTTTTTCTTCATTATGCCACTTGTTGGATCCTAATAAGTCAAAATCCAAATATGAAATTGAATGAAAATGGTTGTATTGTGGTGAACGGATTCGTATATCTTGTGGATGTAAGTAGGATAGTAAATAACTGTTGAATCAGATTTGAAAGAATGTACAGTGTAACTTATTAATGTGAAATCTAAATATTCCTCGGGTATTACCTACCCGTTAAAATATTTTCACCATTAACAATTTGTACAAAAGAATTATTAATTACATTCTTTATGAAAACATATATACATATATATTTTCTTCAGATGTAATCATGGATTTAATGAGTCAATAAGATATTAAACTCATTTAATTTATCGTTAATACTAGATTACATAGTCTCTAAAACTTTAGAAATTATGTAATCGCCATGTCGAGTGAAGATAATCGATGTAGAATGATATGTAGAACGATGATTATACTCGAGGTACAGAATGATATGTCGAAGCTGGTGATGCGGATGTTGTTGTTGGTGGTACTGTTAGTGCCGGTGATGCTGCTGGTGCTTGTAAATTTTGAACCATATTCTCCAAGGTTAGCACTCGAGCTCGAAGTTCTTTAACTTCTTCTACTAACCCTGGTTGGTTATCAGTGTGAGGTAGAGATCGGATATCTTCTCTAGTTCCGTTAATGGTAGTCTCAAGACGAAAAATTCTCGCAAAAAGGGTATAAACGGTGTTGCGAACAGGTTCGCCGGTGAGCGGGTCGAGTACTCCAAGGTTAGGTGGTAGATTTGGTTCATGATATGGAGTACCTTCTTCCCTTCTCCATAGGGTGAGTATGTCGCGAACCCACCCCCATCTTCTCCAGTAATCACGGTAGTTGATTGGTTGGTGTGCTCCCGTCACACTGTCTTCGGAGTCAGAGGAACTTGGACGATTCGTAGAGGCCATCTTTCGCGATCACAGAAAAATATTTTTGGTATGAAACATTTAGTGACAGCAACTGATAGTTGGATGGTATTCTCAATGCATAATATGCATAGATATACATAGTACCAGAATTCCTTAAATTACGGAGAAATTTACGGGAGATATCAGGCAAAGTTTATCGTAATAGATACGCTAAGATATGAATTTGTCGGTACACTATCTATGCAATAAAGGCAGTAGGACGTGTCTAGACTTAGAATGATAAACAGGTAATTTTCGACACGAAATGATAAGCAAAACTTTTGACATGCAGACACGGTCGAAGTCCAGACCCGCTAATGCATCTAAACAACTATCAGCTAGACACACTAATGCAAGATCTGGTTCTCTAAGACCAACGCTCTGATACCACCTGTGACGACCCGTCCTTATCCCCTGGACGAAATCATCAACATTTGGTTCCATTGCGATGATCGACTCCAAGTAATGTCCTTAACATGAGCAAATGCACAGCGGAAGATTCTATAAGTACCTGAGAATAAACATGCTTTAAAACGTCAACATAAAGTTGGTGAGATATATAGGTTTGATGCTAGCAGCGTTATAACTGTGGACCACAAGATTTCATATGTAAACATTTTAATAAAAATATTCTAAGTTGTTGAGCACTTGATAACCATACTTAACATTTAATCAACGTCGCATATTCCCTTTATTATGAAATCTTACTACACCGTACCAAGTGTAGTTACCGAAACGAAGTACTGTGCAACCGTTGAATACTGGTCGTCCAGTCCGGTTGGGGTTGTCAGGCCCGATAGATCTATCAACAGGATTCGCGTTTACAATACCGCTGTAAATAGTAGTTACCAAGCTACAGGGAAGTATGCCAGTGGTACAACTCAACGTAGAATATATTTTTCAGTTACTTGTGTCCATATCGTAAAACATAAAATACATGTATTCTCATCCCGAAATATTTAGAGTTTAAAAGGGACTATATACTCACCTAATGTATTTTGTAGTAAAAATACATATAACATCATGAAACATGTGTAGGGTTGACCTCAGATTCACGAACCTTTCCAGAATAAGTTCCAAAATTAAACTTATGCCCGGATTTGAAACCGTGACCTCTCGAATAACACAAACACAACACCCATATACGATAGAATATCGTCACCATCACCATAATTATGTATCATTTATCATTTTGGGTCTCACTATTCGACTAACCCTCGTCATCATTATCATGGTCATTCACATACATTATTAACATCATATATCATCCTTCCCATCGATCATCATAAACAGGAAACATTTGTTATTAACCAAACACTCCGTATCTTCCTTAACTCCTTATTATTTCCGTAGCATCTAAGTCGGTTTTCTGGCCCAACAATGATCACGGTCCATCTTTTTTTTTTTTTTTTAAATCGCATGTTCTATTGTTCCCAAATTAATTTACGTGGTTTTGGAAGAATTTAAGTTACATGTATTACAAACATGAGGTATTTATCACTTCATCATTCATCCACTAGCTTAAAGTAACGATACATGTTGACCACAAGATTTTTGGCTTCTTCCCTTATGCAAAATCCTAAATCCCAACTTTTGTAAAGCTTTACTTAATTAATTGAAACGTCCCTACAATTAACTTGGTCGGCCATAAGATTTAATTGTTTAATTCATGGAGGATCCACCAACTAGTCCACTATCTTTGATAAAAAAAAATGTTTGATTTATATAAACTATAACTCTTAACAAACTTTTTGCAGTGGTTCTTTGCAACAGAAACAGACACTTGGTTGTACTAGGTGATTAAATGATGTTCCACGTTGATGAGGGTGGTATATTATTCAATTAAGAAAGGTGGCGAAGTGACTCGATGGTTAATGAACTGTAACACCGAAACCGTAACGAAGGTGGTTGTTTAAGGTGGTTTCGTGGGGTGGGTTTAGGTTGCAAAACAGTAGCAACAATTTAGTCAGCATCATTCGTTGTTGTATTGATGTTTACGGGCATAAATAGAAAACGAAAGCAGTAGAAAACGGAAGTAGAAAACTGCAGTTTGCGTGGGTTTGATGGAGATGACGGTTGAGGTTTATGGGTGTCTTCAAACTGAACCAGAAATGGAAACAGTGCACAACAACAAAAGGGAATTCACGATGGGTTTTATAAAAAAAAAATTTGTGATGTGGGTGGTGACCATAATGAAGAGAGAGAGAGAAAGGAGAGAGAGAGAGAGGGATTAAAGATGAAGATGGTGAGTGGTGATCTAGGGTGGCTCACGGTGTCGGCTAAAGGTGGTAGTTTGGAGATGGTGTCGAGTAGAAACGAAACTGAACTAGATTGCAATAGCAACGATATGGTTTTGTGTGTGATGATCGGATTGGTTCAGCAAGGCAAAACGGGAAACAATGATTTATGATGATGATGATCTTGGTGGTGATTTAATGGGTTTCAAAGTGATTGAAGATAACGAAGGTGTTCGTATGGTGGTTGTAAAGTTGTTCTTGGTTGTCTGTGGTGATGAAAAGTAATCAAGGTGGTGACATCTATGGTGGTCGCTAGTTGAATTGTTCAAGAGAAAGCCGGTTGTAGATGGTTGTAGTGGTTCAAGGTGGTGGTGACTCGTAAAGGTGAAGGTGAACGTGAACGGTTCTTCGTTTATCAACACCAAAGGTGGTGGTGTTTTTGGATTTATCAAGATTGCATATGTAGTGTATATATAATAGATTAGAGTATCTAATTGTCTATCTCAAACAAACACAGTATTCCCACTTCTAACTAATTTTAACCTCATGCTTTTGTCGACGGAATTCTTTAATTAAATATAATATACATAAAAAAAATAAACAACGTGATAAAAATAGGTGGAGTGTGCTGAATTCGAATCCTAGAAAAAAAATGATATGGAGAAGAAAAGGAAACAGATTGTTGTTCATATCTGTTTTTAATTTTTAATTTTTATTATTTTATATTTAATAAACATTAATCCTTAATAATAATAATAATAATAATAATAATAATAATAATAATAATAATAATAATAATAATAATAATAATAATAATAATAATAATAATGATAATAATAATGAAAGTGTTAATAACATTAATATAACAATTTACATATCTCAAATTTATATATAGATATATATTATTTTTATTTACACAAATGAATTAAATCACATAAGTTTCTCTTTCATATTTATCTATTTATTTAAATATATATGTATTTATTTGCTGATTGTGGTTCGTGAATCGTCGGGCATGGTCAAAGGGTATCTAATTATCCGAATATAGATTTCAAACTTTCTAGACTCAATATTAAGGTTTTTGCTTATCGTGTCGGAAGCATATAGAGTTTAAGGTTTAAATTTGGTCGGAAATTTCCGGGTCGTTACATATATGGGGTCAAAAGTATTATATATACCGACCACAAAAGTCTTCAACACATATTTAATTAGAAACAACTGAATATGAGGCAGCGTAGGTGGATTGAATTATTGAATGATTACGACTTTGAGATTCGTTACCACCCGGGGAAGGCAAATGTGGTAGCCGATGCCTTGAGCAGGAAGGACAGAGAACCCATTCGAGTAAAATCTATGAATATAATGATTCATAATAACCTTAATACTCAAATAAAGGAGGCGCAACAAGGAGTTTTAAAAGAGGGAAATTTAAAGGATGAAATACCCAAAGGATCGGAGAAGCATCTGAATATTCGGGAAGACGGAACCCGGTATAGGGCTAAAAGGATTTGGGTACCAAAATTTGGAGATATGAGAGAAATGGTACTTAGAGAAGCTCATAAAACCAGATACTCAATACATCCTGGAACGGGGAAGATGTACAAGGATTTCAAGAAACATTTTTGGTGGCCGGGTATGAAAGCCGATGTTGCTAAATACGTAAGAGAATGTTTGACGTGTTCTAAGGTCAAAGCTGAGCATCAAAAACCATCAGGTCTACTTCAACAACCCGAAATCCCGGAATGGAAATGGGAAAACATTACCATGGATTTCATCACTAAATTGCCAAGGACTGCAAGTGGTTTTGATACTATTTGGGTAATAGTTGATCGTCTCACCAAATCAGCACACTTCCTGCCAATAAGAGAAGATGACAAGATGGAGAAGTTAGCACGACTGTATTTGAAGGAAGTCATCTCCAGACATGGAATACCAATCTCTATTATCTCTGATAGGGATGGCAGATTTATTTCAAGATTCTGGCAGACATTACAACAAGCATTAGGAACTCGTCTAGACATGAGTACTGCCTATCATCCACAAACTGATGGGCAGAGCGAAAGGACGATACAAACGCTTGAAGACATGCTACGAGCATGTGTTATTGATTTCGGAAACAGTTGGGATCGACACCTACCGTTAGCAGAATTTTCCTACAACAACAGCTACCATTCAAGCATTGAGATGGCGCCGTTTGAAGCACTTTATGGTAGAAAGTGCAGGTCTCCGATTTGTTGGAGTGAAGTGGGGGATAGACAGATTACGGGTCCGGAGATTATACAAGAAACTACCGAGAAGATCATCCAAATTCAACAACGGTTGAAAACCGCCCAAAGTCGACAAAAGAGCTACGCTGACATTAAAAGAAAAGATATAGAATTTGAAATTGGAGAGATGGTCATGCTTAAAGTTGCACCTTGGAAAGGCGTTGTTCGATTTGGTAAACGAGGGAAATTAAATCCAAGGTATATTGGACCATTCAAGATTATTGATCGTGTCGGACCAGTAGCTTACCGACTTGAGTTACCTCAACAACTCGCGGCTGTACATAACACTTTCCACGTCTCGAATTTGAAGAAATGTTTTGCTAAAGAAGATCTCACTATTCCGTTAGATGAAATCCAAATCAACGAAAAACTCCAATTCATCGAAGAACCCGTCGAAATAATGGATCGTGAGGTTAAAAGACTTAAGCAAAACAAGATACCAATTGTTAAGGTTCGATGGAATGCTCGTAGAGGACCCGAGTTCACCTGGGAGCGTGAAGATTAGATGAAGAAGAAATACCCGCATCTATTTCCAGAAGATTCGTCAACACCTTCAACAGCTTAAAATTTCGGGACCAAATTTATTTAACGGGTAGGTACTGTAGTGACCCGAACTTTTCCATGTTTATATATATTAATTAAGATTGATATTTACATAATTAAATGTTTCCAACATGTTAAGCAATCAAACTTGTTAAGACTTGATTAATTGAAATATGTTTCATATAGACAATTGACCACCCAAGTTGACCGGTGATTCAC
The DNA here is from genome assembly GCF_046630445.1 of Rutidosis leptorrhynchoides. NCBI lineage: Eukaryota > Viridiplantae > Streptophyta > Magnoliopsida > Asterales > Asteraceae > Rutidosis > Rutidosis leptorrhynchoides. The sequence continues at coordinate 68,573,864 of NC_092341.1, read as the reverse complement.
GAACGTTAGAACTTGTAAAAACTATATGATGACATATATATGGATGTATATATAGTTAACATGATACTATGATAAGTAAACATATCATTAAGTATATTAACAATGAACTACATATGTAAAAACAAGACTACTAACTTAATGATTTTTAAACGAGACATATATGTAACGATTATCGTTGTAAAGACATTTAATGTATATATATCATATTAAGAGATATTCATACATGATAATATCATGATAATATAATAATTTAAAATCTCATTTGATATTATAAACATTGGGTTAACAACATTTAACAAGATCGTTAACCTAAAGGTTTCAAAACAACACTTACATGTAACGACTAACGATGACTTAACGACTCAGATAAAATGTATATACATGTAGTGTTTTAATATGTATTTATACACTTTTGAAAGACTTCAATACACTTATCAAAATACTTCTACTTAACAAAAATGCTTACAATTACATCCTCGTTCAGTTTCATCAACAATTCTACTCGTATGCACCCGTATTCGTACTCGTACAATACACAGCTTTTAGATGTATGTACTATTGGTATATACACTCCAATGATCAGCTCTTAGCAGCCCATGTGAGTCACCTGACACATGTGGGAACCATCATTTGGCAACTAGCATGAAATATCTCATAAAATTACAAAAATATGAGTAATCATTCATGACTTATTTACATGAAAACAAAATTTCATATCCTTTATATCTAATCCATATACCAACGACCAAAAACACCTACAAACACTTTCATTCTTCAATTTTCTTCATCTAATTGATCTCTCTCAAGTTCTATCTTCAAGTTCTAAGTGTTCTTCATAAATTCCAAAAGTTCTAGTTTCATAAAATCAAGAATACTTTCAAGTTTGCTAGCTCACTTCCAATCTTGTAAGGTGATCATCCAACCTCAAGAAATCTTTGTTTCTTACAGTAGCTTATCATTCTAATACAAGAACTTCGAGCCATCCAAGGATCCGTTGAAGCTAGATCCATTTTTCTCTTTTCCAGTAGGTTTATCCAAGGAACTTAAGGTTCGTGAATCAACCAGTGGCCAAGTCTTACTTCCCGACGAAGTAAAAATCTGTGAAAGTGAGTTATAGTCCCACTTTTAAAATCTAATATTTTTGGGATGAGAATACATGCAGGTTTTATAAATGATTTACAAAATAGACACAAGTACGTGAAACTACATTCTATGGTTGAATTATCGAAATCGAATATGCCCTTTTTTATTAAGTCTGGTAATCTAAGAATTAGGGAACAGACACCCTAATTGACGCGAATCCTAAAGATAGATCTATCGGGCCCAACAAGCCCCATCCAAAGTACCGGATGCTTTAGTACTTCGAAATTTATATCATATCCGAAGGGTGTCCCGGAATGATGGGGATATTCTTATATATGCATCTTGTTAATGTCGGTTACCAGGTGTTCACCATATGAATGATTTTTATCTCTATGTATGGGATGTGTATTGAAATATGAAATCTTGTGGTCTATTATTATGATTTGATATATATAGGTTAAACCTATAACTCACCAACATTTTTGTTGACGTTTTAAGCATGTTTATTCTCAGGTAATTATTAAGAGCTTCCGCTGTCGCATACTTAAATAAGGACGAGATTTGGAGTCCATGCTTGTATGATATTGTGTAAAAACTGCATTCAAGAAACTTATTTTGTTGTAACATATTTGTATTGTAAACCATTATGTAATGGTCGTGTGTAAACAGGATATTTTAGATTATCATTATTTGATAATCTACGTAAAGCTTTTTAAACCTTTATTGATGAAATAAAGGTTATGGTTTGTTTTAAAATGAATGCAGTCTTTGAAAAACGTCTCATATAGAGGTCAAAACCTCGCAACGAAATCAATTAATATGGAACGTTTTTAATCAATAAGAACGGGACATTTCAATGATAATTGCCACCACTGAATTATGTGGACATGATAATTGCCACCAATTGATGTGAATGTTATGTATCGAGAGAATGATTTTTATACACAGGTTATGTGTATTATATTTTGTACACGAGATATGTGTACGGTTACTAAGATTTATGAAAAAGGATTTCGTACACGAGAAAGGTGTACTGTATTTAAAAGATATCGCATGTACATTACAGGTGGGTATAGGATTCGGGCCCATTTATACCATGCAGGTTTTAAATCTTGTGATCTATCAAAATGATGAATTTTATTGTTTTATGATAAACCTATGAACTCACCAACCTTTTGGTTGACACTTGAAAACATGTTTATTCTCAGGTATGAAAGAAATCTTCCGCTGTGCATTTGCTCATATTACATGGAGTCGTTCAAGGCATATAGAGGTCCGTTCATCGCAATGGTACCAGATGTTATTGTATTCGTTCAGGAAAATTTGGACGGGATATGACATTAGAGGTTCCCGGGTTATTGTTACATTATAGGAAAAACGGATGTTGCCGATACATATAAAGTTCATCGGGGTTGGAATTAGGTTTCTCTATTTTTATACCTTTTCCCTTATTATTTTATTTTGCTTTATTAAATTTGGTTGAGGTAATTTCTATAACATCATCGGAATCCTCATCGGGATCCGATTCATCAGAAAATTGATAATCTTCCCAATTTTTTGCTTCCTCGGCGGAAACACCATTGATCATTATTAACTTTGGTCCGTTGGTTGAGGATTTTCTTTTATTTAATCAATTTACTTTAGGTATCAATATTTATTCCTCTGGAACCTCTTCTTCTTCTGGTTCCTCCTCTTCCAGTTCCTCTTCTTCCAGTTCCTCCTCTTCCGGTTCCTCCTCTTCCGGTTCCTCTTCGAGAATTTGTGAATCTTCCCAAAATATATTTGACTCTTCATTATTATTAGGTGAGTCGATGGGATTTATACTAGTGGTAGACATCTATCACACAATATCAAACACATTAAGAGGTTAATATATCACATAATATTTACATGTTAATAATATATAGTTTCCAACAAAAGTGTTAAGCAATCGTTTTTAAAGAAAACACGGTCGAAGTTCAGACTCTGATAATGCTAAAAACGAACATATATTTCATAGCATTATTCCTCAAGAAAGACAAGCTTTTAGTTGCAATTGTTCTATTTACAAGTGATATTCGTTTAAATAATAAAAGGTGAAGACAAAAGACAGATTCGACGATTTGAAGACGCAAACGACCAAAAAGCTCAAAAGAACAAAAGACAATCAAAAAGGTTCCAATTATTGATAAGAAACGTCTCGAAATCACAAGAGTACAAGATTCAAAACGCAAAGTACAATATATTAAATTGTACGCAAGGACGTTCGAAAATCCGGAACCGGGACTAGAGTCAACTCTTAACGCTCGACGCAACGGACTAAAAATTACAAGTTAACTATGTATATAAATATAATATAATATATAATTAATTATATTAATTATATATATATTATATATATATAATAAAAACCGTCGGCAGCCAGAAACTCCAAGGGTGTGAAATGAAAATACCTCTCCGCGACTCGCGGAGTTTAAAGGGCTTTTTTCCGCGAGTCGCGGAGCCCCAAAAATCATTCCTGGCTATAAATCAACCCGAATTCTGATCAAAATCAACATCATTTTTTTCTTCTCTTCATACGAAGTAATATATTTATATTTATAATTTATATTTTAATTTTAATTATAATTCTAATAATAAGGGTATGTTAGCGAATGTTGTAAGGGTGTAAGTCGAAATTCTGTCCGTGTAACGCTACGCTATTTTTAATCATTGTAAGTTATGTTCAACCTTTTTATATTAATGTCTCGTAGCTAAGTTATTATTATGCTTGTTTAAAACGAAGTAATCATGATGTTGGGCTAATTACTAAAATTGGGTAATTGGGCTTTGTACCATAATTGGGGTTTGGACAAAAGAACGACACTTGTGGAAACTAGGCTATGGGCTATTAATGGGCTTTATATTTGTTTAACTAAATGAAAGTTTGTTAATGTTAATATAAAGATTTACAATTGGGCGTCCCTATAAATTACCATATACACTCGATCGGACACGATGGGCGGGGTATTTATATGTACGAATAATCGTTCATTTAACCGGACACGGGAATGGATTAATAGCCACTAGAATAATTAAAACAGGGGTGAAATTACATTCAAGGGTAATTGGTGTAATTGTTAACAAAGTAGTAAAACCTTGGTTTACACGCAGTCGATAACCTGGTGTATTCATTAAACAAAGTATTAAAACCTTGTTACAATTCGAATCCCCAATTAGTTGGAATATTTATCTTCGGGTATAATAATAATTTGACAAGGACACTTGCAATTTATATTTATGACTGATGGACTGTTATGGACAAAAACCAGACGGACATATTGAATAATCCAGGACAAAGGACAATTAACCCATGGGCATAAAACTAAAATCAACACGTCAAACATCATGATTACGGAAGTTTAAATAAGCATAATTCTTTTATTTCATATTTAATTTCCTTTATTTTATATTTAATTGCACTTCTAATTATCGCACTTTTATTTATTGTTATTTTATTTAATCGCACTTTTAATTATCGTACCTTTTAATTATCGCAATTTTATTTTATCGCATTTTTATTCGCAATTTCATTATCGTTATTTACTTTACGCTTTAATTTAAGTCTTGTATTTATTTTATATTTTACATTAGGTTTTAACTGCGACTAAAGTTTTAAAATCGACAAACCGGTCATTAAACGGTAAAAACCCCCCTTTTTATAATAATAATATTACCTATATATATATTTGTATTTTTATAAAAGTAAATTAATATAGCGTTGAGCTTTGTTTAAAGATTTCCCTGTGGAACGAACCGGACTTACTAAAAACTACACTACTGTACGATTAGGTACACTGCCTATAAGTGTTGTAGCAAGGTTTAAGTATATCCATTCTATAAATAAATAAATATCTTGTGTAAAATTATATCGTATTTAATAGTATTTTTCTAGTAAAATAATAACTATTTTATATACACCTCGCGAAACATCAAGTATTTTTGGCGCCGCTGCCGGGGACTTACATCTTAAAAGCCGGAAGCGCAACGCTAATAAAAAAAAAAAAAAAAAGATTTTATTTACTTTTATTAAAAGTCGTTTTTGTAAAAAATACGTTTTAATTATTGAAAATTATAAAAAGAAAAACAAAAATATAAGTATTTTTAGGATTTTGTTAAATATTTAAGTTTTATAAGTTTCTTTATCTTTATTTTAATTTATAAAAATATAAATTTTATTAAAAATCGTTTATTTAAACTAAAAACAGAAAAAAGAAAATAAAAAAAAAAAATATAAAGAAAACGCGTAAAAGTGAAACCTGTCAACTGTTTTTCTGAACCCCGCGACTCGCGGGGTTTTCCTCTTTATTTGCCGCGACTCGCGGAGACCCTCTGACACACGGACAAAACCCTAATTTCGCATTGATTACGGGGTTTTAATTATTATTATTATTATTTAACTTAATTATTATTATTATTATTATTAATTTTAGTTTTTTTACTTTTTTACTTTATATTTATGTATTTAGTTTTAATAAGTTTTTATTAAATTGTAAAATTAATAGTTTAGTAAAATAAATAATATAAAAATAATATTTTTTGTACTTTTTACAACTTTTTGTATATTTTTAATATTTTGTCCCTTTTTAATCGTTGTAGCGTAATATTTGTATTTTTAGCTCATATTTAATTTTAAACTTAGTTTTAGCTATAGTTATTTTTACTCCTATATTTTTAGGCTTTGCCGTAGAATTCCTTAAGTGCTTTTTCTTTAGACTAAGATTTAGGTGCTTTAGAATTTTGCGACGCCTTTTTAAGTTTTAGTTTCTTTTTAAGATATTTCCATTTGGGATTTAGTTTTTCCTGTAAGCTTTAATATTTTTAGACCTTTTACTATGTATCAATTATCATTCCAATTAGTAATTTCAATTTGCGATTATAATTTTAAGTTAGTTGTAGTAATAAGGTTAAATTAGTTAAGTATTTTTAAGTTTTTATAAGTTTCTTTTATTTTTCCGTCACCTTTTATTTTTCAACCATTTTTTTTTTTTTTTCGACATTTTTCGACGCTCAATCTTTTTCTCTCTTATTTCTCGCTATTCTAGTTTTTAGGACTTAGAATTTTATTCTACTTCTTATCTAAATTTCTTAAAATTACGAAAATTTATTTTAAGTGGTTAAATTGATAGACATCAAAATTTTCTGGTTCGTAGTAATAGTTGGATTTGTACGTGGACCGGGTTATTGGAGCCAAACAGTCCTCAATTATATTGAGACCAAACGAATCCTGCCCCTCTGCTGCATCTTTTGGCTATTCGAAACGTGGGCAAAATCAGAAAAGTCTATTAATTGGATAACTTATTATAATTTTTCTTTCCTTTTTAAAACTAATAAGATATTCAGTGAATGCACCGAGCAAGACGTTCACCACCTTTTGTACGTTCACCACCTGTAACTCGATCAAGACATCGTTTAACAAATATAACCGCCGTTGATTTTTCTTTAGAATCGTCATCCAGTCAACCAAGTACTTCAGTTCAAATTTCCGATAATCCATTTTTTGAACCCAACCTCACAATTGAGAATCCAGAAAATATTCAGGAACGGTTCGTAGATCCTGAACCATTAAACTTTCCTCCGGAACCACCAATCATTCAAACAGAGATTGTTGAGGAACGAACTATTAAATCAGAACCATCTAGTGATACCGAGTCAACAAATTCAATTATGGAGAATCTGGAACCTTTAAGTATGGAAGACCGAATGAGAGCTAAACGCACTGGCCAAGGTCACGCAATTACTCATCCAGACATTAATGCGCCAGATTATGAAATCAAAGGACAAATTCTACACATGGTGACTAATCAATGCCAATTTAGTGGTGCGCCGAAGGAAGATCCAAATGAACATCTACGTACCTTTAATAGGATCTGCACACTATTTAAAATACGAGAAGTGGAGGATGAACAGATATATCTCATGTTATTTCCCTGGACTTTAAAGGGAGAAGCCAAAGATTGGTTGGAATCATTACCTGAAGGGGCGATTGATACATGGGATGTTTTAATTGACAAATTTCTTAAACAATTCTTTCCTGCATCTAAAGCCGTAAGACTTCAAGCAGAAATTGTTACGTTCACACAGAAGCCAAATGAAACTCTATATGAGGCGTGGACAAGATATGGAAAATTGTTAAGAGGATGTCCGCAACATGGTTTAGACACCTGTCAAATAGTACAAATATTCTACCAAGGATGCGACATCACTACAAGGAAAGACATAGATATAGCAGCTGGTGGTTCGATTATGAAGAAAACCGAAACTGATGCTTACAAAATTATTGATAACACTGCTTCCCACTCACATGAGTGGCACCAAGAAAAAGATATCATTAGATCATCTAAAGCAGCTAGAGCCGATTCTAGCCATGACTTAGATTCCATTTCCGCAAAGATAGATGCTTTCGAGAGACGAATGGAAAAGATGACTAAGGATATTCATGCTATACGAATTAGTTGTGAGCAGTGTGGAGGACCACATTTGACAAAAGATTGTCTCAATATTGAATTAACAATGGAACAAAGAGAGAATATTTCATACATAAACCAAAGGCCTGGAAATAATTATCAGAATAATTATCAACCGCCAAGACCGATTTACAATCAAAACCAGAATTATAACCGAAATATTCCATACAACAACCAACAAGGTCCTAGCAATCAACAAGTATCCAACAATACTTACAATCAGCAAAGACCTAATTTTCAAAACAAACCACCACAACAAACCGATGATAAAAAGCCGAATTTAGAAGATATGATGACGAAGCTAGTTGAAACTCAAACGCAGTTTTTCACATCTCAAAAACAAACCAATGAACAAAATGCTCAAGCATTTAGAAATCAACAAGCTTCTATTCAAAATCTGGAACAAGAAGTAAGTAACCTAGCAAGGTTAATAGGTGAAAGAAAACCGGGAAGTCTACCAAGTGATACAAATGCTAACCCCCGGAATGAAACAGCTAAAGCTATTACCACAAGAAGTGGTACAACACTTAAACCACCTGAAATACCTGTAACTTCTGATGAAACTAATCCTACTCCACAAGAACCACAACCTGATCAAGATAAGGAAAAAGAACCGGTAGTTGAAAAGGTTAATGAAGATAACACAGTTAAGGATAAACCTTATGTTAAACCATACCAACCACCACTTCCTTATCCGAGTAAAATGAAGAAGGAAAAATTAGAAGCCGAGCAATCCAAATTCTTGGATATGTTTAAACAGATAAATGTAAATCTTCCTTTCATTGATGTGATTTCAGGAATGCCAAGATATGCTAAATTCTTGAAAGATCTAATCACGAATAGAAAGAAAATGGAAGAACTCTCGGCTGTTACTATGAATGCAAATTGTTCAGCAGTGCTGTTGAATAAGATACCAGAAAAACTATCTGATCCAGGAAGTTTCACAATTCCATGTTTTCTGGGTAGTCTTAGTTCAATAGAAGCATTAGCAGATTTAGGTGCTAGTATAAATCTAATGCCGTATTCACTATACGCTAAACTAGACCTTGGAGAATTGAAACCAACCAGAATAAGCATACAACTAGCCGATAGATCAATAAAATATCCTAGAGGGATAATGGAAAACATGCTAGTTAAAGTTGGTACTTTAGTATTCCCAGTAGATTTTGTTGTTTTGGACATGGAAGAAGATTCTCAAGTTCCTCTCATATTAGGAAGACCATTCTTAAACACGGCTAAAGCAATGATAGACGTGTTCGGTAAGAAACTGACCCTAAGTATAGAGGATGAGAGTGTTACCTTTTCAGTGGATAGAGCAATGCAACAACCACAATCTGCAGATGATACATGTTATTATATTAAAACTATAGATGCACATGCAGAATTATTAGAAGAATTTCCAGAATTACAAGGAATAGGAGAATGTTCTTTAGGAGAAGGTAATGAACCAATTGATGAAGCTGAAATGTTAGCTACACTTATAGCTAATGGATATGAACCAACAACAGAAGAAATTCAAATGCTAAAAGAAGAAGACAGATATCGATATAAATCATCGATAGAAGAACCTCCAAAATTAGAGTTAAAGCCACTTCCAAACCATTTGGAATACGCTTATTTACATGGTGAATCTGAATTACCTGTAATAATATCGTCTTCTCTTACTGAAAATGAAAAATCACAACTCATTTCTGTGTTGAAAGCTCATAAACCAGCCATTGCATGGAAGATTCATGATATTAAAGGAATAAGTCCTTCGTATTGCACACATAAAATCCTTATGGAAGAAGGTCATAAAACGTATGTGCAACGCCAACGAAGACTAAATCCTAATATGCAAGATGTAGTTAAGAAAGAGATTATTAAACTGCTAGATGCAGGTTTGATATATCCAATCTCTGATAGTCCATGGGTAAGCCCAGTTCAATGCGTACCTAAGAAGGGTGGTATGACTGTCATTACAAATGAGAAAAATGAGCTTATTCCTACTAGGACTATAACAGGATGGCGTATATGTATTGATTATAGAAAATTAAATGACGCCACCAGAAAAGATCACTTTCCCTTACCTTTCATAGATCAAATGTTGGAAAGATTAGCCGGAAATAGTTACTATTGTTTTCTAGATGGATTTTCCGGATATTTTCAAATTCCAATAGCACCCGAAGATCAAGAGAAAACCACATTCACGTGCCCTTATGGTACTTTTGCTTACAAACGCATGCCATTTGGACTTTGCAACGCCCCTGCAACCTTTCAAAGGTGTATGATGGCGATTTTTCATGACATGATAGAAGAATGCATGGAAGTATTCATGGATGACTTTTCAGTCTTCGGTGATACATTTAAATCATGTCTAGTTAATCTGGAACGAATGCTAATTAGATGCGAAAAATCAAATCTAGTACTTAATTGGGAGAAATGCCATTTCATGGTTAAAGAAGGCATCGTTCTTGGACATAAAATTTCAAAAGAAGGAATTGAAGTGGATAGAGCTAAAGTAGATGTAATTGCCAAACTTCCACATCCCACCAATGTTAGAGGAGTTAGGAGTTTTCTAGGGCATGCCGGTTTTTACCGACGTTTCATAAAAGATTTTTCTAAAATTGCCACTCCTATGAATAAACTCCTAGAAAAGGATGCGCCATTCATCTTTTCAGATGAATGTATCAAATCTTTTAATATTCTTAAAGAAAAACTCACTAATGCACCAATCATGATAACACCAAATTGGAATCTACCATTTGAACTAATGTGCGATGCAAGTGATTTTGCAATGGGAGCCGTTTTAGGACAAAGGATTGAAAAACGATTTCAACCTATATATTATGCTAGTAAGACATTACAAGGAGCACAAACGAACTATACAACTACTGAAAAAGAACTCCTTGCTATTGTCTTTGCTTTTGACAAATTTCGATCATATCTCGTTCTAGCAAAAACGGTGGTCTATACCGACCATTCTGCTCTTAGATACCTATTTTCAAAACAAGATGCTAAACCAAGATTAATCCGTTGGATCTTACTCTTACAAGAGTTTGATATTGAAATCCGAGATAAAAAAGGAGCAGAAAATCTCGCCGCTGATCATCTTTCTCGTCTTGAAAATCACGAATTAGAAGTTCTGAATGAATCGGCCATACAAGACAACTTTCCTGATGAATATCTATTGAAGATAGATTATAAAGAAATCCCATGGTTTGCAGACTATGCAAACTACTTAGTTTGTGGATTCCTTGAAAAAGGATTATCATACCAAAGACGAAAGAAATTCTTCAGTGATATAAAACACTATTTCTGGGAAGATCCACATCTGTTTAAAAGTTGTCCCGATGGAATAATACGCCGATGTGTATTTGGAGATGAAGCTAGTAAAATTTTAAACCATTGTCACACAGGACCAACAGGAGGGCATTATGGGCCTCAACTAACAGCAAGAAAAGTTTATGAAGCTGGATTCTATTGGCCTACAATTTACAAAGACGCACACCTTCTTTGCAAATCCTGTGATGCATGTCAAAGGGCCGGAAAAATAAGTCAACGTGATGAAATGCCACAAAATGTCATCCAAGTATGTGAAGTATTTGACATTTGGGGTATTGACTTTATGGGTCCATTTCCAAAATCTCATAATAATTTATATATACTCGTAGCCATTGATTATGTATCTAAATGGGCGGAAGCACAAGCTCTCCCAACTAACGATGCACGAGTTGTAGTAAACTTTTTAAAACGTCTTTTTGCAAGGTTTGGAACACCGAAAGCTTTAATAAGTGATCGGGGTACTCATTTCTGTAATAATCAACTTGAGAAAGTTCTTAAAAGATATGGAGTAACTCATAAAATCTCCACCGCATATCATCCACAAACAAGTGGACAAGTTGAAAATACAAACCGAGCTTTAAAACGTATTCTTGAAAAAACCGTAGGATCAAATCCAAAGGAATGGTCCATTAAATTGGAGGATGCACTCTGGGCTTTTAGAACAGCCTACAAAACTCCAATTGGAACCACACCTTTTAGACTTGTGTATGGAAAAGCATGTCATCTTCCAGTAGAAATTGAACACAAAGCATTTTGGGCTTTGAAGACATGTAATCTTGATTTACAAGAAGCCGGACGTCTACGATTAAGTCAACTAAACGAATTAGAAGAATTAAGACATGAAGCATACGAAAATTCGTTAATCTATAAAGAAAGAACGAAGAAATGGCATGATAAAAGAATCAGAAGTTCAAAAGAATTTAAAGAAGGAGACAGAGTTCTTCTTTTCAATTCACGATTCAAGCTATTTCCTGGAAAATTGAAATCAAGATGGTCTGGACCATTCATAGTCAAAAGAGTTTTCCCATACGGAACGATAGAATTAATAAATTCAAATGGGATTGAATTTAAAGTTAATGGTCACAGAGTTAAACATTACATACATGGTCCGATGGAAGTCGACAACGAAGTTAATCACAATTTCGACACCACAGCTAACTAAGTGTGGGGAGAATCAAGTCTTTAAAGGATAATATGTATTTCTATTAGAGTTAGATTGTCTGTTTTCGTGTAGTTCTCGAAAATGGAACACGTATGGTCTTTCCCTAGCAGACCCTAAAGAACTAGTCTTCTCCCCCCATTCTGAATTTTTATTTTTTTTTAGGTTTTTACGAAATGAAGACTGCCTGTGAACTAAACCATGGTCTAATGCTACACGCTTTGATCACTAAACGTAATAATGACATACTACCGAGTGAAATAGTATCAGTAATCAGAGAAAGAATGGACGGAGTTAGAAAAGGATCCAGATGCGAAGATAATAAGTTACAATTTGGTAAAGGAAAATCAAAATCCGCAGCGAAAAGAAGAGCACGACACCTAGAAAAATGTCACAAATGCGGAAAATGGTCACATGGAGGTAAATGTTCAAATAATCAAACCTATTCAAATACCGAATTTGTTACTTTATGCAGAGACGGACCGTTCATATGTTTAGAAGAAAAGACAATGAATGCTCGAGGTTACGCCTATGCAGCCATGGAAAACCAATTAAACCGACTATCTTATGAATATAATAGATCATATAACTAAGAAATCTATTTCACAGGTATGTCTGTACAGTTTTTATTTTTATTTTTATTTTTAACCTTTTGATAATAAACGCTAATTTGTTCGCTAAAAAGTATTAAATTGGTATTAAATAAAATTAGGTTTGGCGACCGAAATTATTGATATCATTCAAAAATTTATTACATCACTGCGAAATTTAACGTTTATTCTTAAGGTATAAATATCTTTAATCAATCAACCCAAAATATTTTAAAAATTCGTCATGAGTTAAATTAGGTCTTGGAACCGAAATTACTTTACCGAAAAGAGGGGCGCATATTTTTGATAATATTTGATTGATTAAAGTGGGATAAAAAGACAAAAAGATTTTTAATTTTAGTATGTTTTTAATCTTAATATTTAAACCTTAAATTAATATTGTAAACTTTATAAAAACAATATATTTAAAATTGTAAATATTTGAAAAATTAATATAAGTTTGGTATGAATTTATAAATTTTTAAAATAAGTTTGGTATGAATTTATGAATTTTTAAATTAAGTTTGGTGTGAATTTTTAATTTTTAAAATATGAAATTTTAATTTTATGCATTTCAAATTTTAAGTTTGGTGTGAATTTTGAATTTTTAATATTTATTTTGAATTTTATATTTATGTTGTGTGAATTTAAAACCAAAAATTTACTTTATCTCATTAAGTTAAGAATATGATTTTTAAAAATTCGTCGTAAGTTGAAGACTAGGTCTTTGAACCGAAATTGCTTTACCCGAGGGAGGGACGAGAACTTTTATTATCATTATTTTTAATCTTATTGATTTAAAGTATGCCAAAAACATTGAAAAAACCCAAAAATCTTAGCTTTTAAAACAATCGCTACAAAAAGACAAATTTTAAAAATTTTGTCGAGGGACGGACTAGGACATCAATCCGAAACGACCTCGTCCTAAATAACAAGGGAAACAAAATTTTAAAATTAATTTCTTAATTGTTTTATAAGTTAAAGATTATAAAAAAATAAAAAAAAAAAAAAAAAAAAAAAAAAAAAAAAAGTAACTCCGCGACTCGCGGAGTTTTCAGTGAAAACCTCCGCGACTCGCGGAGGGACCAAATTACAGAAAAAAAAATATAACCAGCTGCACGAACAGAATAACACACACACACATACTGCACTTCGAAAAAACCCGAAAAAACCCACAAAAATCATCCCAAAAACTCAATTTTTCACCGTTAATCTTCAAATTTTTCACTACAATCATGTTGAGAAGGATGATATCTAGGAACTACTCAAGAAAACAGGTACAATTACACCCCAAATCACCTTTAAATCTGAATTTTAGTGTGTTCTTGAGCATATTTTCATAATTTGAATTTTGTTAATTTTTAGTGTAATTAGTGTTAAATTGTTAGTATATTATGCATATATAACCTAGATTGATGCTTGTTAACATGATTTGAAGCCAAAAACTTCAAAATCTTTAGAATCTAGGGTTTGTGTTCTTGAGCAATTTGGGGCTTTTTGATATAAACAGGTTATGGCCGATTTTTGTCATGAATTATTGCTAAATTGAGTAGTGTAACATGTCTAGGTAGTTAAATGATCCAAACTTTGAGCCTAAACATGATTTTGAGAATTAAAGTGGACTTTTTCAAGTCCAAAATTCATGAACTTGATTTTTGAAAGATAATGCCATTTGAGACTTGTTTATTTGCTAGTAATGATTATTTTGACATGTTATTTGAGTTGAATGCTTATGAACTTGGCGAAAATTTTCGTATATGCTTAAGTGTAGATTTGATAAAAATGTGAAAATAAGCTTAAGTTTGATGTAAATTGATAATGTCATTGTAATTATTTTGATTGATGATTTTGCTGACACTAATGCATATTTGGATGCACAAAATTTGTGTTTGATGTGTTTTGCAGAATGAAAGGGGTGAATCTTCATCCCAAGCCCGCCATGCTCCTGCTGAGAACTTGGAACAACAGGAGGTAGATAACTACTACAGGCAGGATGTACCTCATCCAGTCATGACCTTTTCAGATATGCATTTGGAACAGTTGCACCCGAACCTGCGATTTGACAGACTTTGGATAGATTATCCAAAATATCAACGGGGTTTGCATACTCTTCACTCAAAGGTTGTTGAGGTACCGAGGGTCATAGAATGGGGACCCTTGGAAGCTGTAGAATTGGCCGGGCCAATTAGGGAATTACTGGTACAGAGGTATGGTAATTCTTCTTTTAATGACTGGATATGTTTATTCACCATACGCAGACCTGTATATAAAGTATGGTGTGAAGAGTTGTTATGTAGTATAGAGTTGAATGATCGGGTAGCTAGTTTAACCGATCGTTCTTTTATTAGATTTTTGTTAGGCGGTTCGATGCGCCACATGTCTTTACTGGACATGGCTCAGGCTTTACGTATATATACGCCTGAGGAATTAGCATCTGCCGATTGTAGAGGATTGATACTAAACGGTAGGAAAATAGATGAGAATTTTGATACACACGGTGTGTGGAGTCAAATGACAAGCCACCACCGTTTTAAAGGGGGAAACTACTCTTATTTGGATATAGATAGAGCCGAATTAAGAGTAATACATAGGTTTTTAGCTAACTCGATTACACAAAGGGGTAAAAACAAAGAAAAGGTAAATGAACAAGATTTGTTTTACCATATGTGTATTCGAGACCCACACAGCGCTGTAAGTATACCATATTGTGTGGGTTATTATTTATCAGCTATGGTTCGAGGGATGCGTCCACATAGCATAATAGGAGGTGGTATTTTTATTACTTTGATTGGTGAATATCTCGGTGTGGATATAAGTCGGGGGGGATTATTAGTAGAAGAGCCGGAACCCCGCGACACTATAGGTTTAAATGTGTACCATGGTGCGAAAGTTTTGAAGCGGCGAAACAACGCCGCAGTACGATACAATGGTAGACATCCACAGGTAGAGAGAAACCAGGAACAAGGTAATGTAGGAGGGGGGCAAGAAATGCATAGGTTTATAGCTTCTCAGGAATACGAAAATGCTAGACAGAGAGCATTTGAAGATTGGCAAGTTCATCAGAACCAGATCATAGCGCATTGCCAACACATAGGTAGAAACTATATTCCTACACCGAAACCCGTCTTCCCTCCTTGGTCGATAGAGATGCAGCCACCATATCCTACGTATGACCCTGCCGAAGCATTCTATAGCACTTATGGTTATGCGTGGAACCCCTATTGGTACCAATATCATCCTTAGTTTACTTATTTTTTTTTTTTATTATTTTGTAATTTGTAATTATTGATATATTTAATATTTTTGTTAATATTGTAATCATTTTTATATTTATCTAACTTTTATTTTTAGATTTTAATAATTTTTGAATGTGGGGTAATATACCAAACTTCAAAAATATGTATATATGTTTGCAGTTTATCTTATGTACACAACAGGGTAAAACAACGCATTTTCAAAGACTGGCATTAAGTTCAGCAAAAGCAAGTAATTTTGACGACAATGATGCAAAATGTATGTGAAATAACAACAAGACGGAATGAACAAATGACGTGCACCATTTATCATTCAGCAAACAAACGCCAATATATTTGGAAACTTTGGTAAAAATTTAATCATTTTCACACAAATCACCCTCAATAATTTAAATTGTTACTGATTTCTTGCAAATGAGGGCATTGCAAGATCTTAAGTGTGGGAAGGGGTTAAATTCTTTCGGATTTTAAAAATTTTTTATATTAAACACTTGGTTACCATTAAAAATACTAGTAAAGCAGTAGTTGTATTAGAATCTAGTGCTCTCTGATAAAAAAGAACAGCCCTAGTCTTATATACTGACTACCCAATTCTAGTAAAATTTTTCAAAATTTTCAATTAAATGAATTAAAATCATGTTTATACATATTTATGAACGATAAAACTAGGTTTCAAACACCGAAATTATTGTTACCTCGGAAAGGACATAAATTGAGAAACAAACTAAAATGTTAAAATTCATTTAAAATGGAATAGAGAACGATAAAAAGAAATAAAAAGCCAAGTGTGGGAAAATTTACCAAGTTATTTTAAACATATGCCACATATATTTGTAACAAATAACTGAAAATACTTTTGCTTTGAACTAAACTAAACTGTTTTACCCAATGAAAGAAAAGAAGAGATGGATCTACACGATGAATCAATTCCATCATTAAAAGGAAGTAAAGTCTTCCGAAAAAGACACGCGCTTCTTGATTTAGGTCATGAAGTTGTCGTTCAGACCAGCTGTAGGTTGACGAAAAATCTAGAAAAGTCATCACTAAAATCAGCAGGAAATCCACGGACCTCAGCATAAAACAGGGTCGCCAAGTGGTCAGATTTATCCTAACCATGAGAAGGATTTATCTCGTACAATGGGGAGGCACCGTGCAAATTAGCTGGATAAGACTAATGAATCAGATCCCCAGAAAGGATAATCTCCTTAAAGATCAAAAATCAGCTTTTAAGCCTGATATTACTCAATCCTTGAGATTGACCTTAAAGATTGAGAATTACAAACTCATGGAATTCAATGATATCTAAACTCGAGCTTGAACGAGAAAATATTTTGATCAAAAATACAAACCGATTTGTTTTCTGAAAACCCTATTTTTCAATGCGTTCATTACGATTGAACGTAAAATCCTAGGAATTCACCTGGAATTCATTAGGTCACCTGAACTAAATCGGGTGTCAACCGTAAGAACGGTGGTTGCATAGCATGGTCAAAGACAGGACCTTGTGCCAAACCGACAAATTATAAGGGTGAGCTTTTACTATTGCTCCTACCAAGGATAGTAATTGCGTCCGACACGTTATAGACCATAATTAAAAGCATGTCACGGGACATTGCCTTAACAGTTGCTTGTTCAACGCTTTCCTTTACAACCGGACGGTAGTTTGCCGAAAGGTAATATACGGAACAAGTAAACTGGACGTGTTGCTTTCCAAATACAAGGTTAGCAAGTGGGTGACACAAAACCGCAAGTTTTGAGCTAAAATTTTCAAATCTGAAACCCACCAAACCCACAAAAATATTTTGCAAACACCGGTAAAGGGTTATTCCGGAAAACTTATCTAGGGTAAAAACTAGATTTAATTTTCAAAAGATCAAATGTTTTCATAAAGATCCAATTTCCTTAATGGATCTAAATTTTTATAGTCATGTGGGACTGTAAACCATATCGTTACTACCATTGTTTATACCGCCGTATAGAAATCACTGATGTACAAAGTGTGAAGAATAAAGAAGTGATTCTAGTATTTCAAGACAATATTGCTTGAGGACAAGCAACGCTCAAGTGTGGGAATATTTGATAATGCTAAAAACGAACATATATTTCATAGCATTATTCCTCAAGAAAGACAAGCTTTTAGTTGCAATTGTTCTATTTACAAGTGATATTCGTTTAAATAATAAAAGGTGAAGACAAAAGACAGATTCGACGATTTGAAGACGCAAACGACCAAAAAGCTCAAAAGAACAAAAGACAATCAAAAAGGTTCCAATTATTGATAAGAAACGTCTCGAAATCACAAGAGTACAAGATTCAAAACGCAAAGTACAATATATTAAATTGTACGCAAGGACGTTCGAAAATCCGGAACCGGGACTAGAGTCAACTCTTAACGCTCGACGCAACGGACTAAAAATTACAAGTTAACTATGTATATAAATATAATATAATATATAATTAATTATATTAATTATATATATATTATATATATATAATAAAAACCGTCGGCAGCCAGAAACTCCAAGGGTGTGAAATGAAAATACCTCTCCGCGACTCGCGGAGTTTAAAGGGCTTTTTTCCGCGAGTCGCGGAGCCCCAAAAATCATTCCTGGCTATAAATCAACCCGAATTCTGATCAAAATCAACATCATTTTTTTCTTCTCTTCATACGAAGTAATATATTTATATTTATAATTTATATTTTAATTTTAATTATAATTCTAATAATAAGGGTATGTTAGCGAATGTTGTAAGGGTGTAAGTCGAAATTCTGTCCGTGTAACGCTACGCTATTTTTAATCATTGTAAGTTATGTTCAACCTTTTTATATTAATGTCTCGTAGCTAAGTTATTATTATGCTTGTTTAAAACGAAGTAATCATGATGTTGGGCTAATTACTAAAATTGGGTAATTGGGCTTTGTACCATAATTGGGGTTTGGACAAAAGAACGACACTTGTGGAAACTAGGCTATGGGCTATTAATGGGCTTTATATTTGTTTAACTAAATGAAAGTTTGTTAATGTTAATATAAAGATTTACAATTGGGCGTCCCTATAAATTACCATATACACTCGATCGGACACGATGGGCGGGGTATTTATATGTACGAATAATCGTTCATTTAACCGGACACGGGAATGGATTAATAGCCACTAGAATAATTAAAACAGGGGTGAAATTACATTCAAGGGTAATTGGTGTAATTGTTAACAAAGTAGTAAAACCTTGGTTTACACGCAGTCGATAACCTGGTGTATTCATTAAACAAAGTATTAAAACCTTGTTACAATTCGAATCCCCAATTAGTTGGAATATTTATCTTCGGGTATAATAATAATTTGACAAGGACACTTGCAATTTATATTTATGACTGATGGACTGTTATGGACAAAAACCAGACGGACATATTGAATAATCCAGGACAAAGGACAATTAACCCATGGGCATAAAACTAAAATCAACACGTCAAACATCATGATTACGGAAGTTTAAATAAGCATAATTCTTTTATTTCATATTTAATTTCCTTTATTTTATATTTAATTGCACTTCTAATTATCGCACTTTTATTTATTGTTATTTTATTTAATCGCACTTTTAATTATCGTACCTTTTAATTATCGCAATTTTATTTTATCGCATTTTTATTCGCAATTTCATTATCGTTATTTACTTTACGCTTTAATTTAAGTCTTGTATTTATTTTATATTTTACATTAGGTTTTAACTGCGACTAAAGTTTTAAAATCGACAAACCGGTCATTAAACGGTAAAAACCCCCCTTTTTATAATAATAATATTACCTATATATATATTTGTATTTTTATAAAAGTAAATTAATATAGCGTTGAGCTTTGTTTAAAGATTTCCCTGTGGAACGAACCGGACTTACTAAAAACTACACTACTGTACGATTAGGTACACTGCCTATAAGTGTTGTAGCAAGGTTTAAGTATATCCATTCTATAAATAAATAAATATCTTGTGTAAAATTATATCGTATTTAATAGTATTTTTCTAGTAAAATAATAACTATTTTATATACACCTCGCGAAACATCAGACTCACTAATGTATCCTAACAAACTCGATAAGACACACTAATGCAAATTTCTGGTTCTCTAAGACCAACGCTCGGATACCAACTGAAATGTCCCGTTCATATTGATTATAAACGTTCAATATTAATTGATTTCGTTGCGAAGTTTTGACCTCTATATGAGACATTTTTCAAAGACTGCATTCGTTTTTAAAATAAACCATAACCTTTATTTTATCGACAAGGTTAAAAGGACACCACCTAGATTATCCAAAAATGATAATCTAAAAATATCACACTTACACACTACCAATACATATTGGTTTACAATATTAATATGTTACAACAAAGTAAATTTCGAATGCAGTTTTAAACAATATTATACAAGCATGCTGACACCAAATCTTGTCCATAATTTAGCATGCAACAGCGGAAGCTCTTAATAATCACCTGAGAATAAACATGCTTTAAACTTTAACAAAAATGTTGGTGAGTTATAGGTTTAACCTATTTATTTATCAAATCGTAATAATAGACCACAAGATTTCATATTTCAATACACATCCCATACATAGAGATAAAAATCATTCATATGGTGAACACCTGGTAACCGACATTAACAAGATGCATATAAGAATATCCCCTATCATTCCGGGAAATCCTTCGGACATGATAAAAATGAATTCGAAGTACTAAAGCATCCAGTACTTTGGATGGGGTTCGTTAGGCCCAATAGATCTATCTTTAGGATTCGCGTCAATTAGTAGATCGGTTTACTAATTCTTAGGTTACCAAGCAAAAGGGGCATATTCGGCTTCAATCATTCACCCATATAATGTAGTTTCAATTACTTGTGTCTATTTCGTAAAACATTTATAAAACCGCATGTATTCTCATCCCAAAAATATTAGATTTTAAAAGTGGGACTATAACTCACTTTCACAGATTTTTACTTCGTCGGGAAGTAAGACTTGGCCACTGGTCGATTCACGAACCTATAACAAATATGTACATATATATCAAAGTATTTTCAAAATATATTTACAACATTTTTAATATGTTTTAATGATTTGAGTTTATTAAGTCAGCTGTCCTCATTAGTAACCTACAACTAGTTGTCCACAGTTAGATGTACAGAAATAAATTGATATAAATTATCTTGAATCAATCCACAACCCAGTGCATACACATCTCAGGCTAGATCACAACTCAAAGTATATACATTTTTGGAATCAACCTCAACCCTGTATAGCTAACTCAAACATTACTGCATATAGAGTGTCTATGGTTGTTCCAAATAATATATATACATGGGTCGATATGATATGTCAAAACATTTGTATACGTGTCTATGGTATCCCAAGATTACATAATATATTAGAATACATGTATTATACAATATAAGTTAGCTAGGATATGGTTAATATAGATTTGTTACCAATTTTCACGTAGCTACAACAAACAAAATTATCTAATCTTGTTTTACCCATAACTTCTTCGTTTTAAATCTACTTTGAGTGATTCAAGTTGCTAAGGTTTCATATTGAACTTAAGTTTATGAATCTAAACAGAAATAGTATAAGTTTTGATAGTTAAAGCTAAGGGGTATAAAATACTATTAAATTTTACAAGGAAATACTATTAAATACGATACAATTTTACACAAGATATTTATTTATTTAGAGAATGGATATACTTAAACCTTGCTACAACACTTATAGGTAGTGTACCTAATCGTACAGTAGTGTAGTTTTTAGTAAGTCCAGTTCGTTCCACAGGGAAAATCTTTTAATCAAAGCTTAACGCTATATTAGTTTAATTTAAAAAAATACAAATATATATATATATAAATAATATTATTATTATAAAGGGGGGTTTTTACCGTTTAATGACCGGTTTGTCAATTTTAAAACTTTAGTCGCAGTTAAAACCAAATGTAAAATATTAAATAAATAAAAGACTTAATTTAAAGCGTAAAGTAAATAACGATAATGAAATTGCGAATAATAAAAGTGCGATAAAATAAACTTGCGATAATTAAAAAGTACGATAATTAAAAGTGAAATTAAATACAATAACAATAAATAAAAATGCGATAATTAGAAGTGCAATTAAATATAAAATAAAGGAAATTAAATATGAAATAAAAGAATTATGCTTATTTAAACTTCCGTAATCATGATGTTTGACGTGTTGATTTTAGTTTTATGCCCATGGGTTAATTGTTCTTTGTCCTGGATTATTTAATATGTCCGTCTGGTTTTTGTCCATAACAGTCCATCAGTCATAAATATAAAGTGCGAGTGTCCTCGTCAAATTATCCTTATACCCGAAGTCAAATATTCCAACTAGTTGGGGACTTAAACTGTAACAAGATTTTAATACTTTGTTTAATAATTACACCAGGATGTCGACTGAGTGTAACCCAAGGTTTTAATACTTTGTTAACAATTATGCCAAATGTCCTTGTACATAATTTCACCCCAGTTTTAATAATTCTAGTGGCTATTAATCCATTCCCGTGTCCGGTTAAATGAATGATTATTCGTACATATAAATACCCCGCCCATCGTGTCCGATCGAGTGTAAATGGTTATTTATAGGGACGCCCAATTATAAATCTTTATATTAACATTAACAAACTATCATTTAGTTAAACAAATATAAAGCCCATTAATAGCCCATAGTCTAATTTCCACAAGTGTCGTTCTTTTGTCCAAACCCCAATTATGGTACAAAGCCCAATTACCCAATTTTAATATTTTTAGCCCAACATCATGATTACTTAGGATTAAATAAGCATAATAATAACTTAGCTATGAGACATTAATGTAAAAAGGTTGAACATAACTTACAATGATTAAAAATAGCTTAGCGTTACACGGACAGAATTTTGACTTACACCCTTACAACATTCGCTAACATACCCTTATTATTAGAATTAAAATTAAAATTAAAATTAAAATATAAATATATATATATATATATATATATATATATATATATATATATATATATATATATATATATATATATATATATATATATTACGTATATATTGAGAGAGAGATAGATTATATGATATTTTGATCGATCAAACTGCGTTTGCTTTTATAGGCAGTTTCATTTTTTGGGGCTCCGCGAGTCGCGGCCGTCTCGTTCCTCAAACTCCGCGAGTCGCGAAGATATCAAATCCAGCTCACAAAGCCTTGGCTCCTAGCTTGCCGACGGATTTAAATATAAATATAATATATAAATAATTATAAGAATTATATAAATATTATATTATATTTATGTGCATAGTTGACTTGTAATTTTTAGTCCGCTGCGTCGAGCGTTGAGAGTTGACTCATGTCCCGGTTCCGGATTTTCGAACGTCCTTGCGTACTATTTTATATCTTGCACTTTGCATTTTGAATCTTGTACTCTTGTAATTTCGAGACGTTTCTTATCAATAATTGGAACCTCTTTGATTGTATTTTGTACTTTTGAGCTTTTTGGTCGTTTGCGTCTTCAATTCGTCGAATCTGTCTTTTGTCTTCACCTTTTATTATTTAAACGAATATCACTTGTAAATAGAACAATAGCAACTAAAAGCTTGTCTTTCTTGAGGAATAATGCTATGAAATATATGTTTGTTTTTAGCATTATCAAGTTTATAGTCAGAAATACAGATTACAAGTCATTTTTGTAAAGGTAGTCATTTCAGTCGAAAAAACGACGTCTAGATGACCATTTTGGAAAACATACTTCCACTTTGAGTTTAACCATGATTTTTGGATATAGTTTCATGTTCATAATAAAAATCGTTTTCCCAGAAGAATAACTTTTAAATCAAAGTTTATCATAGTTTTTAATTAACTAACCCAAAACAGCCCGCGGTGTTACTACGACGGCGTATATCCGGTTTTACGGTGTTTTTTTGTGTTTTCAGGTTTTAAATTATTAAGTTAGCATATCATATAGATATAGAATATGTGTCTAGTTGATTTTAAAAGTCGAGTTAGAAGGATAAACTTTTGTTTGCGAACAAGTTTAGAATTAACTAAACTATGTTCTAGTGATTACATGTTTAAACCTTCGAATAAGATAGTTTTATATATATGATTCGAATGATGTTATGAACATCATTACTACCTCAAGTTTTGTGGATAAACCTACTAGAAATGAGAAAAATAGATCTAGCTTCAAAGGATCCTTGGATGGCTTGAGAGTTCTTGAAGCAAAATCATGACACGAAAACAAGTTCAAGTAAGATTTTCACTCGAAATAAGATTGTTATAGTTATAGAAATTGAATCAAAGTTTGAGTATGAGTATTACCTTGAATTAGAAAGATATCTTACTATAAATAAGAAAGATTTCTTGAGATTGGATGATCATTTGAAATGGATTTGCAAGATTGAAAGTAAGCTAGCAAACTTGGAAGTGTTGTTGGTGTGTTCTTGAGTAGTTGTTTTGTATGTTGATCTATATTATCTAGATTGAGCTAGATTATGAAGTAAATGATGAAGAACACTTAGAACACTAAGAGATTAATTGAGAGAGAGTAATTTGATGCATAAAATTGGAAATCAAAGTGTGTTTGTGGTAGGTATAATGAGGCGTGAAAATGGAGTCAATATAGGCTCCATTACTTTGTTGTTTTGTTAGATATTTCATGCTAGTTATCAAATAATGGTTCCCACATGCGTTAGGTGACTCACAAGGGCTGCTAAGAGCTGATCATTGGAGTGTATATACCAATATTAAATACATTTAGAAGCTGGGTATTGTACAAGTACGAATACGGGTGCATACGAGTAGAATTGTTGATGAAAATGAACGAGGATGTAATTGTAAGCATTTTTATTAAGTAGAAGTACTTTGATAAGTATCTTGAAGTCTTTTAAAATTGTATGAATACATATTAAAACACTACATGTATATACATTTTAACTGAGTCGTTAAGTTATCGTTAGTCGTTACATGTAAGTGTTGTCTTGAAACCTTTAAGTTAACGATCTTGTTAAATGTTGTTAACCCATTGTTTATTATATCTAATGAGATGTTAAATTATTACATTATCATGATATTATGATGTATTAATATATCTTAATATGATATATATATATATACAATTAAATGTCGTTACAACGATAATCGTTACATATATGTCTCGTTTCGAAATCCTTAAGTTAGTAGTCTTGTTTTTACATATGTAGTTCATTGTTAATACACTTAATGATATGTTTACTTATCATTTATCATTTTTAAATATAGTGTAACAATATCTTAATATGATTCATATGTATTTAATAAGACGTTGTTATAACGATAATCGTTATATATATCGTTTTCGAGTTTCTTAATTCAATAGTCTCATTTTTATGTATATAACTCATTGTTAAAATACCTAATGAGATACTTACTTATCATAATATTATGTTAACTATATATATATATATATATATATATATATATATATGTCATCATATAGTTTTTATAAGTTTTAACGTTCGTGAATCACCGGTCAACTTGGGTGGTCAATTGTCTATATGAAACCTATTTCATTTAAACAAGTCTTAACAAGTTTGATTGCTTAACATGTTGGAAACACTTAATCATGTAAATAACAATTTCAATTAATATATATAAACATGGAAAAGTTCGGGTCACTACGGCAGCAAGTTTCACTTAGCCAACCGGTGTACTCTAACCCTAACATCATCTGCTGCTGCTTCTTCAAGCAAACCAGCAAACAGGAAGAGATCATCAAAGATGACCCTTCCAGAACCCATCCTTGGATGGGTTCCCAAAAAGAACTAATCTCTTAGCTACTGTGCAGGGCATTCAAAACAAGCAAATCTGGTATCTCGATAGTGGTTGTTCGAGACATATGACTGGATGTAAGTCCCTGCTGATGGACTATCAAGAAAAAGATGGTCCCGTTGTTTCGTATGGAGAAAATTCGTTGGGTTACACAAAAGGGTTTTGTTACTTTGACAAATGGGAATGTCACGTTCTCAAATGTTACATATGTCGTTGGGCTTAAACATAATTTACTCAGCATAAGCCAACTGACAAGTAAGAATAAGATAGTCCAATTCAGAAGGAAAATTGGCACTATTTTTGATAAGACAGGGAAGCCACTGCTGACTGCAAAACGTCATGAAAACATGTATCAAATTGACATGAACACAGCAGTCACAACAACTGATACTTGTTTCTATTCAAAGGTAGCAGACAACCTGAAGTGGTTATGGCACAAGAGACTCTCACATCTCAACTTCAAAGACATTCACAAATTATCCAGTAGAAGTTTGGTGTCTGGGCTACCTACTATGTCTTATGTAAAGGACAGATTGTGTCCTGGCTGTGAAAAGGGAAAACATCACCATGCCTCATTCAAATCAAAGCAAATCTCATCTGTTGAGAAACCATTTCATTTACTTCATATGGATCTATTTGGTCCTGTTAATGTGGCCAGCTGTAGTGGAAAGAAGTATACACTGGTTATTGTTGATAAAAATACTCCAGATATACCTGGGTATTCTTTTTGAAGCAAAAGAGTGAAGCTGCTGATGAAATTGTCAATTTTATCAAAAGAATGGAGCTTTTAAATGGGCAACTGGTGAAACAACTAAGAAGTGATCATGGTACAGAATTCAGAAATGCTACATTAGAAGAATTTTGTGCTAACAAAGGTATTTCACAGAACTTTTCTGCTGTGAGAACACCTCAGCAGAATGGTGTTGCAGAAAGAAGAAACAGAACTCTCATTGAAGCAGCAAAATCTATGTTAGCTGAGTCTGGGCTGAAAAATTCATATTGGGCAGAAGCTGTGAACACTGCATGTTTTACCCAGAATAGATCTTTAATAGTGAAAAGACATCAGAAAATTGCTTATGAAGTTCTCAAAGGAAGAAGACCCTCAATTTCATTTCTTCATGTATTTGGCACTCCCTGTTTCATTCTAAACAAAAGGGATCAGCTAGGCAAGTTTGATGCTAAGACTGATGAAGGTATATTCTTGGGATATTCCAACATGTCAAAGGCATATAGGGTTTTCAATAAAAGAAGAGGTTGTTTTGAAGAATCAATTAATGTTACATTTGATGAAACTGCCCCAGCTTCATCTCCCAGTCAAGAAGATGAAGAGTTATTATTTAAAGAGCCTACTCAGCAAGCTCTTGATGATGAAGGAGAACCAACTGCAAATCCCTCACCAATCCATGTTGTTGGGTTCTCTGATGATGAGATGGAACACTCTGTTCTATCTGTGTCTAAACCAAGTGGGCCTACTGGCTCTACTGAAGTCTTACAGCTTGAGCATAGGTCTACTGGTTCTGAAGGATCACAAGCTGGTACTGGTTACATTAATAATTAACAGCTGTCTCCAACTGCTGCTCATACCTTTGAACCAGCTGATGATCAAGATGCTGTGTGTTCCACGACAAGCTCACCTGTTCATAACACTAGATGGACAAAAGAGCATCCAATTGAGCGAGTTATTGGTAATCTGGCTAGTGGTGTTAAAACAAGAAGACATGCAACCAGCAATTTTTGTATGCATGTAAATTTTATATCTACCATTGAACCTACATGTCCTGATGAAGCAATCAAAGATCCAAGCTGGACAGGAGCTATGCAAGAAGAGATCTCCCAGTTTGATAGAAATAAGGTTTGGACATTGGTACCTAAACCTGATGATGAAACTAAGAAGATCATTGGTACCAAGTGGGTTTTCAAAAACAAGATGGATGAAGATGGGATTGTGATCAGAAACAAAGCTAGATTGGTAGCTCAAGGATTCAAACAGGAAGAAGGATTGGATTATGGAGAGACATATGCTCCAGTGGCTAGGATGGAAGCTATCAGATTGTTCTTGGCATATGCTGCTAAGATGAACTTTAGGGTATTCCAGATGGATGTTAAATATTTTCTAAATGGAAAGATGCAAGAAGAAGTTTATGTCAAACAGCCTCCTGGTTTTGTAAGCAGTAAATATTTAGACCATGTCTACAAGCTAGACAAAGCTCTTTATGGCCTCAAACAGGCACCAAGAGCATGGTATGAGACACTTCATATGTATCTCACTGGTATAGGTTTTAAAGTTGGAACAATTGATACCACTCTGTTCTCAAAAGAGACAGATGGTGATCTCTTGCTGGTACAGATATATGTGGATGATATTATTTATGGATCTAAAAATGAGAAACATTGTCAAGATTTTTCAAAACTTATGTCAAAGACATATGAAATGAGCTTACAAAGAGATTTGCAATACTTTTTGGGATTGCAAATTAAACAACTTGATGATAGAATTTTTATAAGTCAGGATAAATATATCAAAGATATATTAAAGAAATTTGGTCTGACCTGTTTAAAAGATATAGGGACCCCAATGGCAGCATCTATTAAAATAGATGCTGATCTCAATGGTGAACCAATCAATATCACTGAATATAGAGGTATGATTGGATCCCTACTTTATCTTACAGCCAACAGACCATATATTATGTTTGCCACATGTCTTTGTGCCAGATATCAAGCTGATCCTAAAGAGTCACACTTGCTAGCAGTTAAAAGGATATTTAGGTATCTGAAAACTACTGCTAAACGTGGTTTTTGGTATCCCAAAGACCAGGATTTTATGCTAATTGGTTATTCAGATGCTGACTTTGCAGGGTGTAAAATAGACATGAAAAGTACTACTGGTGGTTGCCAGTTACTGGGTGGTAGGCTAGTCAGCTGGACGAGCAAAAAGCAAAATACTGTGTCCACATCTACTGCTGAGGCAGAATACGTTTCTGCTGGTAGTTGTACTGCTCAAGTACTATGGATGCAAAGCCAGCTGAAGGACTATGGTGTTCATGTTACAAAGACTCCAATCTATTGTGACAACACAAGTGCAATTACTATCACTGATGTGCGTAGGGGTATATACAAAATAGTTATATTTTTACTACGAAATACGACGAAATATGATACAAGTTTTAATTAATTTATTTACAAATGGGATATACCTAAACTCTGCTACAACACTATAGGCAGTGTACCTAATCGTAGAGTAGTATAGTTTTTAATAAGTCTGGTTCATTCCACAGGGAGACGACTTATTTTACACTATATTTTAAACAACTATATTTGTACAAAATATATATTTTTATATATAATAATAATATAAAAGGGGGTTTACCGTTTAATGACCGGTTTGTCGATTTTTTTATTTTAAGTCACAATTAAAACCTAATGAAAAATATAAATGATAATAATTTAAGTGCGTAAAATAAAATGCGATAAGATATAAGATAAAATTATTATACTTATTTAAACTTTCGTAATCATGATGTTTGACTTTTTGATTTTAATTAATTATCCTGGGTTAATTGTCTTTTGTCCTGGATTATTTAATATGTCCATCTGGTTTTTGTCCATAACAGTCCATCAGTCATAAATATAAAGTGCGAGTGTCCTCGTCAAATTATCCTTATATCCGAAGTCAAATATTCCAACTAATTGGGGACTTAAACTATAATTACACCAATTTTCCTTGTATGTAATTCACCCCTGTTTTAATAAGTCCATTGACTATTAATCCATTCCCGTGTCCTGTTAAATGAACGATTATTAGTACTTATAAATATCCCGCCCATCGTGTCTGATCGAGTGTATATGGCTATTTATAGGTACGTCCAATTGTAAATATTTATATTAAATTAACGAACTATCATTCAATTAAACAAATATAAAGCCCATTAATAGCCCACAGTCTAATTTCCACAAGTGTCGTTCTTTTGTCCAAACCTCAATTATGGTACAAAGCCCAATTACCCCATCTTTAATATTTAGCCCAACATCATGATTACTTCGATTTAAATAAGTATAATAATAACTTAGTTACAAGACATTAATTTAAAAAAAAGAACAAAACTTACAATGAGTATTTATCGCGTAGCTTTACACATACAGAACTTCGACTTTAAAACCCGTAAAATAACCTTTACAAAACCCAAACTAATCTAATATAAAACTAAACTAATATATATTATATATATATATATATAAAATATATATATATAATATATATATATATATATATGTATATATATATATATATATATATATATTACAGAGGGAGTATTATTATTATTGTGTAATTATTCTGGCCGAATTCGTTGGTATTTATAGATGTGGCCAGAATTTTCAGCCCATGCGATCGCATGGAAAAATGGCTTCCAGGCCATGCGATCGCATGGCCACCTGGATCCAGCCCACATGCCTTGTTTTCTAGCTTGTCGACGTTATTTAAAATAATATATAAATAATTTATATAATTATTTAAATATTATATTATATTCTTGTGCATAGTTGACTTGTAATTTTTGGTCCGTTGAGTCGGGCGTTGATAGTTGGCTCAGGTCCCGGTTCTGGATTTTCGAACGTCCTTTCATACTATTTAATATCTTGTACTTTGCGTTTTGCAATTTGTAATTTGTACAAAAAATTATTTTCCTTAACTCCCAAAATCCGCGCAAGTCTTTAACTCACTTTTAGTGGCACTTTTGAGTGCACTATGGCTTTAGTGGCACTTTTCAGGCTTTAGTGGCACTTTTTCTTCAATTCTTTAATCTTCGTGCTTTGTCTTCACATTTATTTATTTAAACGATTACAACTTAAAAATAGAATAATTACAACTAAAAACTTTACATATTGGGATGATATTGCGACTAAATATATGTTCATTTGGAGCACTATCAAATATCCCCACACTTGAGCGTTGCTTGTCCTCAAGCAATACAAAACTTGAAATTAAATCACATGAATCACTTCTTTATTCTTCACACTTTATACATTAGTGATTTTGATACGGCGGTATAAACAATGATAGTAACGATGTGGTTTACAGTCCCACATAACTATAAAAATTTAGATCCTTAAGGAAATTGAATCTTTATGAAAACATTTGATCTTTTGAAAATTCATTCTAGCTTTTACCCTAGATAAGTTTTCCGGAATAACCCTTCACCGGTGTTTGCAAAATATTTTTGTGGGTTTTGTGGGTTTTAGATTTTAAAATTTTAGCTCAAAACTTGCGGTTTTGTGTCACCTACTTGCTAACCTTGTATTAGGAAAGCACACGTCCAGTATACTTGCTCCGTATATTACCTTTCAGTAAACTACCGTACGGTTGTAAAGGAAAGTGTTGAACAAGCAACTGTTAAGGCAATGTCTAATGACATGCAGATGTTCATGGTCTAAAACGTATCGGATGCAATTACTATCCTTTGTAGGAGCAATAGTAAAGATCACCCTATAGTTTTTCGGTCTGGCACAAGGTCCTGTCTTCGACCATGCTATGCAACCACCATTCTTACGGTTGACACCCGATTTGGTTCAGGTGACCTAATGAATTCCAGGTGAATTCCTAGGATTTTACGTTCAATGGTAATGAACGCATTGAAAATAGGTTTTCAGAAAACAAATCGGTTTTAATTTGATCAAAATATTTTCTCGTTCAAGCTCGAGTTTAGATTTCATCGAATTCCATGAGTTTGTAATTCTCAATCTTTAAAGTCAATCTCAAGGATTGAGTAATATCAGGCTTAAATGCTGATTTTTAGGTGCTGTTTGTTTTTTAAGATGTTTTTGTGTGAAATCTGCGAACCACGTCTGTAGAGAAGATGTGGCCTGAAGGTCTGTAGGCTAAAGATCAAAACTGTTTGTTTTTATGTCTGCTAAATTTAATTAAAAATCTGAAATATTGTAATTTTCAATTTTTAACAACAACAAAAAAAAAATGTTGAATTAAAAAGTAACAAGATTTAGAATATGTTTAACCATAAATTGTTTATTTCAATTTATTGTTCTTACTCACATCATAATCATGAGACAACATATAAAACAAAATGAAGGAAATAAATAAGTAAATGGAAACGTAACATAACGAATTGTTTGTTTCAATTTACTGAGCAATTGGTGTTTCATACGTATCACTTGTGTAGTCTATTTGGCTTTTTCCATCCTTATCCTTGAAACATCTAGTTCAACTAATTTAGGGGAAATGACACTCCGTAATATAATTAATGAAATTAAGGAAAAGAAACGTTAACGTAGGTGATAGTGTAGCCGGAGGTAGTAGTGCTGTCAGAAGTGACGGATATAACGAAGATGATGGAAGAGCTTGATTTTGGTGGGTGAAAGATGAAGATGGAGAAGATAGGAGAGGTAGGTGAGAAGAAAAAGTTAGTGTTAAAATGTCTTCAAATTTTAGAAGCACCTTTTTGGGTCTTCTTGTTGGCAGACGTATGAAGACCTTTTTTTATCTTATATCTTCCAAAAAACAAACAGTCTGAAATCAAAATGTCTTCCCGCCCGCAGCCATAAGACATAATAAGGTCTTCAATGTAAAAAACAAACAACACCTTAATCTTTAAGGAGATTATCCTTTCTGGGAGTCTGATTCATTAGTCTTATCAAGCTAATTTGCACGGCTCCCTCTCCATTTTACGAGACAGATCCTCTCATGGTTAGGATAAGTCTGACCACTTGGCGACCCTGTTTGATGCTGAGGTCCGTGGATTTCCTGCTGATTTTAGAGATGACTTTTCTAGATTTTTTGTCAACCTACAGCTGGTCTGGACGACAACTTCTTAACCTAAATCAAGAAGCGCATGTCTTTTTCGAAAGACTTTACTTCCTTTTAATGATGGAATTGATTCATCGTGTAGATCCATCTTTTCTTTTATCTTTATTATAATATTACGGGTAAAACAGTTAATTTAGTCCAAAACAAAAGCACCTGCAATAACTTTACAGAAACATGTGATGGATAGTTTTATTGAATAACTTGGTACATTCTCCCCACACTTAGTTTCTTTCTTTACCTCTTTATTCTCCTTTATTCCATTTTAAATGAATTCAAGCGTTTTAGGGTGTTTCTCAATTTATGTCCTTTCCGAGGTAACGATAATTTCAGAATTAACACCTAGTTTTCATCGTTCATAAATATGTATAAACATGATTTTGAATTCATTTAGTTGAAAATTTTTAAAATTTTCACAAAATTTGGCAAATAAATCAAGTGCAAACCCAAGAGAATTTATAACCCTTCCCCACACTTGAGATCATGTAATGCCCTCATTTGCATGAAATCAGACTATAATTATAAATTCACCAGGGAGATAAGTGTAGAAAAGTGATTAAAAATACCCAGTTTGTAATTACAAAGCTCATCGAATGATAGATGGCGCGCCTCATCGTTCATTCCTTCTTGTTTTATCACACATGTTTTTCTTCAAAAACGGTTGCTTTTCTGAACTGTTTGCTAATCTTTGAAAATGCGTCTTTTACCCTAACTTATTATACATGTTTATTAGCGAGTTATACACTAACCCGAACCCCGAATTTAACGTTAAGTGGGGTTAGACTTCCCCATACTTAGCTGACGACATGTGAAGTCGGTAGAATAAGTTCCATGAATTAAAATAGTGAGCCAGTTATTTACATCTCCGGTGGTATAAAATATATCAATGGGTTTAAAGTTTAGACCCACCCGATCGTCACTACTTAATTTTTTTTTAAGTGTAGCTTTTAGTAAATGGATATGTCTCTTTTCTGGTTCTTGGTCAAATGGATCGATATACACCGACATACATATTTCTATAGGGTGGACAATTCCTAACATTTCCTTCCGTTTATTCTCGGGATCAAGGTTTTCACCTCTATTACCCAATTGGGTGAAATTCGAGGTGTCAATATCTATTACAGCTTGTAGTTCATCTTTGGTAGATGACTAGTCTATTGAGAATATTGGGTTGGAAGGTTGTGGAATGGTGAATTTCTGGATCAAAGCAAATTCTTCTTCATTAATGGTACTTATCGGTCCCACCATTTTGGTCTCGAGGGTAAAATTTTCAACGTTATCGTTTTCCCAAGAGTACCAATTTTTCACCCTTACTTCTTCTTCTTCATCCATTGATGGATCGTTGATTTCGTCAGTAGAGGTTAATGTGTCGATATGTTGTGAAATTGGTAAAGCTGAATAAAAAGTATCATCGGGATAATTGGTGATTTCAGAGCTCTCGAATTCATCAAAATTCGATGATATGATATTTTCTTGCACAATACTCCTCAGATCAACAGGTGTGTAATCTGATAGAGTTTCAGCTTGCCGATTTACAAACTCTCTCATTTGTTCATTTTGAGCATCGAGTTCTTCGAGTTTGATTTTCATATTGTCTAAAAGATTTTCAGACACATAATGTTCCTCATCTTCTGGTTGTTGAGTTTGGATATATTCTTGGGAATAATCCCAATTTGAATTGTATTCTTCATAATCATTCCATTCAGGTTCTATGGGTGCATAATTTTCCATAGGAACGTAATAATAACATTCCCATGTTGAGTGATCACCACATGTTGACCGAACGAATTGTCATCAACACCCGTTTGAGAGTATTGATTAAATTGATTTCGGATGTCATAAAGAGTTCCCAAGATATTTTCGAGGTTTTCTATACTACACTTATTACCAAATTTTAGCTACAATGTGGTGCATTTATTAATTATCCTATTAGTTATAAAATAATAAAAAATTATATAAGTTATCAAATTAATAGACTTTTCTGATTTTGCCCACGTTTCGAATAGCCAATAGATGCAGCAGGTAGCCAGGACCATTTAAATCGGAAGCCCACAACTCGCCACTAACAAATCCAACTATTACTACGAACCAGAAAATTTTGGATGTCTATCAATTTAACCACTTAAAATAATTTTTCGTCGAAATTTTGAAATTTTAGAGAAGAAATAGAAAATTCTATGTCCTAAAACTAGAGCGAAGAGAAATAAGAAAGAAAAACAGCGCGTCGAAAAACGTCGAAAAATAAAAGGTCGAAAAATAAAAATAAGAAAGAAAAACGTCGAAACTTAAAAGTCTAAAAATTATATCTAAAAAGTTGCGCCTAAAGGTCTAAAGGTAAATGCAATTTTATTCGGAAAATGGCAATCACTTAAAAGGCACTAAAATCAATTTAAAACTAAAGCGATAAGCGACGTCGTAAAATTCTAAAGCGCCTAAATCTTAATTCTAAAGAAAAAGCACTTAAGGGATTTTACGGCAAAGCCTAAAAATCTAGAAATATAAAATAACTACGGCAAAAACTAAGTTTAAAACTAATTACGAACGATAAATATACAAATGTTTAAAATATTTAAATTATAAAAAAATGATAAACTTACAATTTTTATATAAATATTATTTTTATATTAATATTTTATAAGAGTATTAACTCTTTTAATTTAATAAAACTAAATTAAAACTTAATATTACAAATAATAATAAAATTATATGCCTTTCAAAAAAAAAAAATAATAAAATTATATATTTAATTAAAACCCTAAATTAATTTAATAATATTAATTAAAAATAAACCATATGCGTAATAAATGCTGTGATCAGAACTGTCAGGGCACCCCATGCGAGCGCATGGGGTTTTGGCTTTTAATCCATACGATCGCATGGAACACGAGTCCAGGTTTTTTTTTTATATTGTTTTTCTAAAAATTATATACAATTATATTTTTACAAATATATATTAAAAATATAGCGTTTCGCCGAGTCCTCGGCAGTGGCGCCAAAAATACTTGATGTGCGTAGGGGTATATACAAAATAGTTATATTTTTACTACGAAATACGACGAAATGTGATACAAGTTTTAATTAATTTATTTACAAATGGGATATACCTAAACTCTGCTACAACACTATAGGCAGTGTACCTAATCGTAGAGTAGTATAGTTTTTAGTAAGTCTGGTTCGTTCCACACGGAGACGACTTATTTTACACTATATTTTAAACAACTATATTTGTACAAAATATATATTTTTATATATAATAATAATATAAAAGGGGGTTTACCGTTTAATGACTGGTTTGTCAATTTTTTATTTTAAGTCACAATTAAAAACTAATGAAAAATATAAATGACGATAATTTAAGTGCGTAAAATAAAATGCGATAAGAAATAAGATAAAATTATTATACTTATTTAAACTTCCGTAATCATGATGTTTGACTTTTTGATTTTAATTAATTATCCTGGGTTAATTGTCTTTTGTCCTGGATTATTTAATATGTCCATCTGGTTTTTGTCCATAACAGTCCATCAGTCATAAATATAAAGTGCGAGTGTCCTCGTCAAATTATCCTTATATCCGAAGTCAAATATTTCAACTAATTGGGGACTTAAACTATAATTATACCAATTTTTCTTGTATGTAATTCACCCCTGTTTTAATAAGTCCATTGACTATTAATCCATTCCCGTGTTCGGTTAAATGAACGATTATTAGTACTTATAAATATCCCGCCCATCGTGTCCGATCGAGTGTATATGGCTATTTATAGGTACGTCCAATTGTAAATATTTATATTAAATTAACGAACTATCATTCAATTAAACAAATATAAAGCCCATTAATAGCCCACAGTCTAATTTCCACAAGTGTCGTTCTTTTGTCCAAACCCCAATTATGGTACAAAGCCCAATTACCCCATCTTTAATATTTAGCCAAACATCATGATTACTTCAATTTAAATAAGCATAATAATAACTTAGTTACAAGATATTAATTTAAAAAAAAGAACATAACTTACATTGAGTATTTATCGCGTAGCTTTACACATATAGAACTTCGACTTTAAAACCCGTAAAATAACCTTTACATAACCCAAACTAATCTAATATAAAACTAAACTAATATATATATATATATATATATATATATATATATATATATATATATATATATATATATATATATTACATAGGGAGTATTATTATTATTGTGTAATTATTCTGGCCGAATTCGTTGGTATTTATAGATGTGGCCAGAATTTTCAGCCCATGCGATCGCATGGAAAAATGGCTTCCAGGCCATGCGATCGCATGGCCACCTGGATCCAGCCCACATGCCTTGTTTTCTAGCTTGTCGACATTATTTAATATAATATATAAATAATTTATATAATTATTTAAATATTATATTATATTCTTGTGCATAGTTGACTTGTAATTTTTAGTCCGTTGAGTCGGGCGTTGATAGTTGGCTCAGGTCCCGATTCCGGATTTTCGAACGTCCTTTCATACTATTTAATATCTTGTACTTTACGTTTTGCAATTTGTAATTTGTACAAAAAATTATTTTCCTTAACTCCCAAAATCCGCGCAAGTCTTTAACTCACTTTTAGTGGCACTTTTGAGTGCATATGACAGTTTCCATTTTCTCTCTCCTGCACTTTTTTCACCCAATCAGAAAGGATAAAAGAGTGTTTTATCTTCCATAATAACCTTCGGTTATTCATTATTCAAAATCACACACTCTTTTCTCTCAAAATCTTACAATCTTCCAACTCTCACAACTTCATATCTTCATCTTTACATATCATCAATGGCAGACCAACCACAATCACCACATGTTGAAAATAAGCCAGAGGAACAACATCAGCAACAACATCAGCAACAACAACCGGCACAACAACCTGATCAATAACCACAATCGGCACCGGAGGAACAGGTTGTTCAAGGATCACTGTTCAATCTCCACCCAGCTCTGGTTAGGGCTGCTAATGCACCTGAACACAAGACTATTCGCCTATCGGGAGGCAATGCTGCTCATTCACTCTCCATTCCCAAATCAAAAGCCAATATGGGTTATGAAACGCTAATCGACTACATCCGGCAATCCCCTCTGGCTAGAGCTATCACCGGTGTACCTTCACGCTTATATGGCGCCTGCTTGGCATGATTTTGGTATACTGCCACCACTCCCCATAATGTTCCATGTATTCGTGGCATGGTGACTGAAACCCTAACTTGCTCTGTCACCATTGAGGCAATCCGTCGTGCCCTTCAATTACCAGATGGACCGTTTGTTAATTCACCAACCAGCGATGTATTCAGACGGGTGGTGCTCGAAATCATTGGGTTTTCTCAACCAATAGCTCATACACCTTTGAGGAAGCATATGCCACCTCTTTGGTACTACTTCTTTGGGCTGCTGACCAAGTGCATCAGCCAGAAATCTGGAAGTTTTGACCAGTGCTCAGATTTTGAGCTTAAAATTAGTCATGGTTTGTTGTTCAACAGAAATATTGATTATGCCGGGAAAATTTATTTGAGGCTAAGGGAGATGGTGCAAGCACCTAAAAGAACACATTTGATTCCCTTTCCACGATTCTTAAGTCTTGTTTTTGAAAATGAGCCTGGTGAAGCTTACCAGCAGATTGCTGATCAATCATACGACCTGCCTCTAAAGCAAGGGGGTATGCCAAAAGATGCACCTGCTGCTCCATATACTGGTTTAACACCAGGCATGCTCGAGTATCTTGCTGCTCGGGGTGGAGCTAACCAATCGACTGCCTCTGGTTCTGCACCAGCTGAGGGGGAGGGTCCTCAGTGTAAGCCAGCTACGCGTATGAAGCAGCCAGCTACCTCAATTAGAACAGCCACCGTCTCACATACTACTAAAGAGTAGTTGTATTAGAATCTAGTGCTCTTTGATAATAAAGAACAGCCCTAGTCTTATATACTGACTACCCAATTCTAGTATTGGAATCCGTTGCTCATCTATTTCTTGGTAACAGGCAAATCCAAACGTGCAAAGGCTGGATCCAAGCAAACCACAAGGGAGATTGCACCAGTCTCAACTGCTGCTCCTGCAAAGGATGTGGCTATGGAACCTGGTGCGTTTCTAGACCAAACAGCAGAAAATTCTAACTTAATTTAAAACATTTTAACTGCTGACTTGAAAAATGAAAGTGGAGTTAAAAGTATAACATTGGCTCCCAAGCTGACTGGTTTAAAAACTAGTGTTAAGAAGAGTAGCAACCCATACTCTTCTAACCAGACACTTCCACATTTTTCTAAATTGAACTTAATGCTATATCCTCTGCTGACAGTACAACCAGCAGAGCACATAACTGACCCCCAAAGCAAACTTGAGCTGGGTCCTCATCGTGTTGAACCAGCTCAGGATACTGCACAGCCAATATGTTACTTAGATCATGATAAGAGTCTCACTCCTACATCATTACCAGCCAGAAATCTTACACTATCTTGGTCAACATGTGTTGCCAATGAGTCAGCAGAGTCATAGCTGAACTTACAGACACCTAACTCTGTCTCAATTAAAGGGCTGACTAAACCACCAGTCTGTCCCCAGAGACCAACAACAGATGCAATTGTTGAGTCAAATTTATTTGGTTCTACAGTTGTTAACATAAAATGTTCTTTTGTTTCAGTTCTTAGCAGGGTAGATGAACAGGCAGAGGGGGAGCAAGAAAAGGATGTTAATGTTTCTACTGATGAGCTCTCTGTTTTTACTACTGGTGTTGGTGATACTGATTCGCCTACTAGTGGTGCTGATACTAGTACTGTTGCCTCTACTGCTGCTGGCTCTACTGGAGACAATGTGGTTGCTGGTTCCACTATTCTTACTGATAAAGAGGAGTTAGCTACTGCTGATATTTCTGCTACTCCTCCTACTGTCTCTGATATTGCTGCTTCAACCACTGATTCTGTAGTAGTTGAGGAGATGATAATGGAACCTCTTCCTCCACTTGAAAAGGTCATTGGTAATATTGTTAAGGAGGTTCTTGATATTGATGTCTCTGGCTCTATTAGTATTCTGGGTGTTTCTGATCTTCAATCGAGACAATTTATTATTGTGGATCCAGCTGGTAATCTACATGTTTCTGATTCAACACCGGATACTTTCTTTAGAGGTGGTGCAGATGCTGCTTCTTCACCTACTGCACAGTCACCTACTGCTGCTACTGGTTCTACGGAACCCATTATGGATGCTGGTACCTCTGCTACTGCCACTATTGATTCATCTCAGGCTACTGCTTCTGCTGAGCAGCAGCCATATGTGTGCCAGGTACCAGATCCTAATGAAGTTGTACCTAACTTCATCTATAGGGGAGCATCCATCACTCCCAGAGTTGCCTTGCTGGTGGATCAGCTGACTATTGATCCCCAAAGTGCTCTGGTGTCAGCCAGTAAACTACCTAGGGAAGAGCTGACTGAAATGATGTCTCAGCTTGATCGACCAGCAAGAGAAGAGGTATATGAGAGGCTGACTACTTTAGAACGGATCAATGAGCAGCCATACTATCACTATTTTGGTATGGCTCCAGCTGGTTCTCCATGGCCTGGTACATGGAGGCCTCTCAAGTTCATCAGAGATCCCACTACTGGTAAATATATCATGCAATAACTTCCTAATTCGCCAGTACCTTCTGATTCATCAGCTTCTTCCTCATCATCTTCTTCATCTGATGGTGATGCTGATAAAGGTACTGGTAAGGAAGAGCCAGTCATTCATGATAATGTGACTGGCTCCAAAGATAAACCAGTGGATCTCACTGATGATGCTGATAATGATGCTGACAAGGATACCAGTGGTTTTAAACCTTCGGGTGAAGGTAAAAATGATGGTGATCATGGTGACGAGTCAGACTCTGACCTTCCACCTCCACCACTCTACGGAGGTACTCCTGTGTTAGCTGCTAGTGATCGCCCATCAACCAGCTATACTAAGTTTAATACTGATGAGGTGGCTGCCATCTCCACTTAGGCTGTCTATAAGACATTAGCTGAAGTCACACCAGATCTACAAAACACCATTCGTTCTGCTATTGTTGATAGAGTGTCTGAAGCAGTACGCACAGCTGGGGAGGTTACCACTTCTTCTATTGAGAACAAGCTCAAACAAGTGTGTGCCTTTAGATCTTACAGTGGAAGCCATTGTCAAACAACATGAAGAGGAGGAGGATTTAAAGAAGCGAATCATCTCTCACAATGAGTATACTGAGGATATTGCCCGTCTTCAAGCTGATTTGGATGCTGCTAATCGCAGAATTCTTTTCATTAATGAAGAAAATAGGGTGTTAGAAGAGAGATTGGATTCGCAGGAACAGCAAATGGCTACTATGATTCCTGCCTCAGCTTATGTTCAAATGGTAGAGGTGATGCAACGCATGGCTGATCTTCAAGCTGGTGTTAGGGCTGATGTCCAAAATATGGCCATGGGTGTTGCTAGAAATGAAGTTCGAACTTCTAACATCTGCCTAAGACAATATGGCGTAGATCCTAGTGCCCATCTTTCTCCTGCTGATGCTGACTGGAACAATTTTGATTTCTCTGTTCCTCAGTCAGATAGTGACCTTGATGCACAGGTCTCCCCTGCTCACCCTTCTGCCCCTGCTGATGACAAAAAGGGGGAGAAGAAGTCTAGGAAAAAGTCCAAAAAGAGAAAATAATCTGAGGGGGAGCATGAGCTTGAAAAGGCTCCTAAACAGTAGAGGAGAGATGGTGATGATGGTGGTGATGGTACTGGCACCAAGCCCAGCAACGCTCATACTGAAGCTGGTGTACAGGCAGCTGCTGAATCTTAACCCAGTGTGTCTGCCACATCAGTGGATGATATTGGTTCTGGCAGTAAGCCCAGTGACGTTTCTGAATTGGCTGTTACTGAATCTTTTACTGTCTCTCAAACCATTGAACGTAAATTGAAAAGAAAAATGTAGAGACATCAGAAGAGACAGCATGAATTAGATGCTACTTTCAACGCTAAGTTTGGGGCCTATGCTGCTCTAAAAAGACTTAAAATGGAGCGTAGGCGAACCCTCACTCCTGATAAGCGTGAAATTGATGATGATCTGATCAGCATTGAAGAATATAAAAGGGCTATCTTGAAAAGAAATGCTAAGTTCATGATCAAGTATGATAAAAAGAAAGCCAAGCTGTATACTGAGCGAGCAGATAGAATAAAGAAGATGACTCCTGAAGAGATGAAAGACTATTTAGCTTCAACTGAGTCAGGAGGAGTTAGAGCTGATGTATTTATGAAATGGCTAGATGCAATGTTAGAAACCAGCTCATCTTCTCGACCAATATTGTCTACTTAACCAGCTACACAACAACAGCCAGCAGATGTTAATGTTCAGGGGGAGCATCTTGCTATTGTTCCCTATCTGCCACCACAAGAACCAGTATCAACACAAGAACCATCAGCTGAACCCAAGCCAATTGACAAATAAAGGGTTAAATCTGCCCCTAGGGACAACCAATTCCTAAGGAAAGGACCCCTATTTGAGGCAGCTGATGAAGATACTGAGGCAGTTGTACCAGCTGATACTAATCAGTCAGCTGGTACTGAAGACACAGTAAGGGGTGCTGTGAATGAAGACCCAGCCAGTAGTGTGCTGCTGGGTGAAACGAGTGTTGAAGACCCAACAAAGGTGGATGTGCTGGGTGCTAATCAAGATGATGATACGGTTAATCCTACTGACTTTACACTCTGGGGTAGTGGAGATCACTTATTTGTTCAATCACCTATCTCTCCCTGGACCCTCACTTATTTTAATAGAACACATGATAATCATGTTAATCAGTTTCCAGTGAGTTCATCTGGCATAGGTGAATCAATCATGTATCCTCCATCTTCCCCAAAACGTCATGGTAAACACAGAACTTGGGAAGATGATTCAGTTGCCAGTGGTGAGCCAGATCTATTTAGAATGAATCCAGATGAAATAGACGCTTACAGGCTGGAGATCACTGTACCAGAATTTCTTGAGCAAAGACAAGCAGCTATTAATGAAAGGATACGCCAAGTTAGATTGCTGCATCATCCTCTTGATCAGCCATTCTACATCACTGCCTTGACTTATGGCATTGAAATTGGTGTATACTTAAATAACAGTGGTCAAAGGCTCTCTACTGATGAGGAGAAAGCTCAATTTCAAGAGGCTCGCCAGCTGGGTATGGATCTAAGGGAGTATAGTGCTGCCCTTAGAACTGAAGAGGGTAGAAAGATGATTGAAACAGCAAAGTCCCTGAAAATTACTGCCGGTGATTATCTGTTGGGCTTAGAAGCTGAAAGGAAAAGAAGGGAGGCCGCTGATGCTGAACTCGCTGAGAGGTTAAGGCTTCAGTAAATAGAAGACAAATTGGCTGCTGATAGAAAGCTAGAGTCTGAGTCCCTCAAATTAGCTAAAGCCATTATCAAGGAACAGGACAAGGCCCTTGATGAACTAGAAGCTGCTGAGAAAGCACCTGCTATTGCTCCTATAGAAACTACCCGAGCCATTGAACTATCTGATCATTATTATAGGAGCAGGTATGGTGATGTGATGAACAGAAGATCAAATCCCAGCAAGATCATCAAGGTGCACAGAGGCTCAAAAAGAGCTTTCAATGTCAGCAGGGAGAATAATGTTCAAGAAAGGATAAATTATGATGAGTTACGATCCTTAGGATTCAGTGAATAGATGGAGATATTGGAATACTTCATTGGTAAAGCTGAAAGTGGTATTAAAAAGGCATTGAAGCCAGAACTCCAAGACCTCTTCAACAAAGCTACAAAATTTGGGAATGCTCCAGTAGTAAATGTAGAAGAAGTACTTTCTCAAAAACCTAAAGGAAAGAAATCTACTGGTGAAGGCCCACAAAGAATAGATCGCATCATTCTACCTCCTCATATCCTTGTATTTGATCTTGCTGACATACCTATCCTCTTTCCTGAAGCCTAGAAAATCAAACAAGAGGAGCTATCTGAAGAGGAATTAGCTAAAGATAAAGATAGATAGCCCTCTAGTGCTCAAATTGTATCTTTTGTTTATTTCATTTTTCATTATGATGTTCTTGTAATTACTGTATATACTCTGCTGTAATGAAAGTGAAATGAGTTTATCTTCAAAATCATATCAAATTATAAGATATAGATAACTCAGCAAAAGATCCCAAAAACAAACTTAAAAGGGACAAACTTACTGCCCATTTTTTATTAGGTCCCTCTGTGCTAGCTTTAGTGTTTTCTCTATATGTCATAGGTTTTGTCATCATCAAATAGGGGGAGATTGTTAAGTTCCCAAAATAATTAAGGATTTAATTATGACAAAACTGTAATTTATTTGCACTAAAATGTTATGTGCAGCCAGCACAAGTTTGTTTATGTATAGACAGCAGATATTGCTGTATCGAGTGTAGTTTGCTGCTCAGTCTACCAGCACAAGGTAGACAGTGTTCTTCAATCAGCACAGGATGTGTACTCAGCAGTTCAAGAATATCAAGTGTCTCAGCAATGAAGAACCAGCACAGCTGGAATGCAGCTTACTACATAAGATAGCTATGCTCCATTATAAGCATAGTAGTTTCCCGAGTGGTCTACATCAATTGTACTATTCAATAGAAGTCAAAG
The DNA here is from genome assembly GCF_046630445.1 of Rutidosis leptorrhynchoides. Classification (NCBI taxonomy): domain Eukaryota; kingdom Viridiplantae; phylum Streptophyta; class Magnoliopsida; order Asterales; family Asteraceae; genus Rutidosis; species Rutidosis leptorrhynchoides. Next base: position 68,529,676 of record NC_092341.1, on the reverse strand, counting down.
ACAAAGTTGAACAAAAAAGGACACGCGTCAGTGGCTGACAAGTGACCTTACAAGACCACGTGGGAATGCAGAAGTTTAACGCATGTGCAAACATGGGTTATACTTTGTCAACACCTAGGGAACTCAACATTCTATTTGTTTAATCAAATAGTGGTACCAAACCGAATTGGGGTGTTCCTGCAAATAGCTACCAAAGAGGAAAGAGGAGAGCATGCTCTCTGATGCAGTTGTCCCCACAAGTACAGATATCCTATGTACCAGTGGACAATAGAACCATTACACGGTTAATAGGACTACTATAAATTATTGTATCCACTATTGTAACAAATAGTGGTGTGGGTTTATTTATTTAGAGTCAAAAACGTGTAATAGCTTTTAGTTTACCTCTTAGCTATATTCTAGGTAATCTGTATCAACCAACTATCATTCATAGTTGTGATTCTTTGTGATTCAATCAATAAAGAATAACCGTTGAAAATTACCTGTGACTCTATTTAATTTACATGTTTGAATACTAATCGTGTTTAACTGTTAAGTTAATTAAAAGAAATTGTATTCACCCCCCCCCCCTCTACAATACTCATGTTGTTATCAAGGGACCAACAAAACTATGGTAGAAAGCGTGTCTCCCCTAGTGTCTTTAGAGAGATATGGAGAGGTGTAGTGTTTAATGGAGTCCAAGTTCCGGCCCGAGGTAGATCGGGAGGATTGGTGTCAAGTTGGAGGGATGATTTTTTTGAGCTCAAGGATTATTTTGATTGTCAAAATTGGTTAGCTACTTTACTCACATACACTCCTAATATCGATGTGCTTATTATTAATGTGTATGCTCCTCATAATGAACTTGAAAAGAAACAAATATGGCATCATATCTCTAAGATGATCATCAAATGGAATGGTCCTACTTGTGTTATGGGTGATTTTAACTCCACCCTTAATCCAAATGAATGACTAAGGGAAGAATTGGATATGGTCAACATGTCAAATTTTATTGATTTTCTAGCAAAGGCAAACCTTATTGATCAAAACATTCAAAACGAGATGGTTACTTGGGATGGTCCGAATGGTAAAAAATCTAGGATTGATCGTGTTCTTATAAATATTGAATGATCCGTTACGAAAAGAGATGAACACGACGCTCTTCGTAAGAATATAAATTTACTTTGGGTTTTGATGTGATTGGTAATAAACAAGTCGTAAATAAATACTCCGTATTATATTGCTCCGGAGACGACCACGTACGGAAGGTATGTAAACCACTTGATGGTTTGTTAACTGTTTAAATATTTGCTAACTACGAAGTAAAAACAAACAAATAAACAATATGGGAAATTAATCCTTTTTTATTATCTATCTCAGTTACAAGAATGAAAGTATTGAGAGGCTTTGTTGACTTTTGTTTATGAATTCTCTCCACTATTACGAAACGTAATGTAGAGGCTTAGACTTTTTCTCTCTACGATTATACTACGTATGTATAGGTGCACAAAAAAACGGATCCGAAAAAAACCGAAAAAAATCCGAAACCGGATCTGACAGGATTCGGATATTGTCAGAACCGGATCCAGTTTCTGGATCCGATCCGGATCCGACCGGATCTAACCGTTGGATGGGGACCGGATTTTTTCGGATAAAAATCGGATAAAATCCGGATTTTTTGGAACCGGATAAAAACCGGTTTTTTTGGGCTGTTCGATTTTCAAAAAAAATAGCCGTTTATAGACTTTTTTTTTGCAGTTTTTTGATTTTTTTGGACCATTTTACCCCTTTAAGTGTAGTATAAATAGATGGTATTGGGTTTTGGTTGAAAACACACAATCTAATTCTCTCTATTCTCTCTAAATCTCAAAGAACTCTATAATTACACTATAATTACTCACTAAACTCTACTTACTAATCCTATAATGGATAATTCACAAGCATCCGCTTCCGATTCCGCTTTCGTTGCCCAATCTTCACAACATTATACCAACAACGATGTTCGTATGATCAAAAATACGAGTCGTAAAGGCGACGTTTGGTCTAATTTCGACTTGTGTGTGATGACCGATAATCAAGAAAGAGCTCGTTGCAAGAGATGTGGTAAGTTCCTAGGTGTTGCGGGTAACTCTACTTTAAGAAAACATCTTGGGAAAAGTTGTTCGGGAGCCGCTCAAGACCCGACACAACCTACACTTGGTCGGGATGGTTCGATTTTTTTATACGATCAAGAAGCTCTTCGTCAAGATTTGGCAAGGTTTGTCATTCAACAAGGGCTTCCTTTCAACCACTGCAACAATCCAAAGCTTACGGAGCTAATTCGGAACCGACTACAACCGTAATATGACAATGTATGTCGTACTACTCTAAGACGTGACGCTTTTCAATTATGGAAAAAAGCTAAAAATGATATAATTGAAGGTTTTCGAACATATAAACATAAAGTTTCTATAACTTGTGATGTTTGGACCGCACCACACGGAACGGAAAATTCTTATTTAGCCGTTACCGCTCATTGGTTTCATCCCAATTCGTAGTTATTAATGAAACGGACTATCGCTTTTAAATTATTTGCTTATCTTCATAATGGTAATAATTTAAGAAAAATTATACAAGACACTTTGATTGAATATAATTTAATCGTTAAAGTTTTTACTATTTCGCTAGATAATGCTTCTAATAATACTAGTGTCACGGATATGTTAAAAATACGAATGCAACCAGTTTTAAATGGTGCATTTATACATACACGTTGTGTTGCTCATATTATAAACTTGGTCATTCAAGATTGTTTAACTTATTGTAGTTCGTTAAAAGATAAATTTAGAAAATTATTAGTAACGATATATCGTACGAGCAATGAACGACATAAAAACTATAAATTTTTTGTTAAAACTTGTAATGGCACTTGGTTAGGTCCTTATTTTGATAATAATACTAGGTGGAATTCTACTTGTCTTATGTTTGAAAATATATTACGACAAAAAGAAACTTTAATCGGTTTTAATAATAGACTAATTAGAAATGGATATTTCGAACCGATTGATAACTATGAATGGGATGACTTGGAAGCATTAACAAATTTTTTACAAGTTTTTAAAGAGGCAACGACAAAAGTTTCGGGTGTTTATTACCCAACTAGCTCACTAGTTTTACAACAACTTTATATAATGACGGAAAAAATTAACGAATTTGCGAACTCAAATAATCGTATTTTTAGACAAACCGTTTTTCACATAAGAAAAAAAACTAAAAAAATATTTTGGAACAATACCTAAAGTTTTTTTATTTGCGACCGCACTTGACCCGAAAATCAATTTTAATGGGGTGGAACTTTTGATGACAACAATATATCAAAATTTGGATTGTATTCATGGTCCCGAAGACGCCGAACCCAACTATATAAACAACCAAATATTCGAATTTAATAACACCTTTGAGCAATTATTTTCAATTTATGCAACAACTTATGGTCGACAATCAAACCCAATTATTGACCAATTTAAGAGCGGATCATCTTCTCGAAGGGCCCAAGACCTTAATATTAGTCTTTTTAACCAATTACGTGAAGACGCTTCGAAACGTGCCCGAACATCGGCACCCACAAGCGAGTTGGGAAATTACAAGATTGGAAACTTTGCACTAAAGATGAATCCCGAACAATTTCACAACTTTAATGTTTTGGCTTGGTGGAAAACAAAAGAAGACACCTATCCAATAATATCCGCTATGGTTCGTGACTTATTAGCCGTTCAAGCTTCAACCGTAGCTTCCGAATCGGCTTTTTATCTTAGCGGTCGAATTATTTCGGAAAGAAGGTCAAGACTTACCCCCAAGCCGTGGAAGTATGCGTATGTTTGAAGGATTATTTGGACGGAGTAGATAGGATACAAGATCAAACGTCATTAGAATGTTCGTTAGATAATGACGTTGAAGATTTTATAGAGATGGAAGAAATAGAAGCGAGATTATCACCTTCATCAATCGAAGGAAATACCGAGACCGAAGTTGAGGAAGGTGAATATGATCCCATTAACATGGACGAATATATTGCAAATTACCAACGAACATTTGCGGTTGATGACCCCGAATTTGAAGCAAGTGAAGCATATTACGAACGACGAAGGCAAGACGAGTAATGTATAATGGGTGATGGAAATGCCGAAGCTCGATATACTTTGCTCGTAATACATTATCGGGTGATGGCCATGCCGAAGCTCGAATAATGTATTAACTTTTGTATACTTATAGTTGTAACTTGTATCGTTCAAATAAATGTATTGTTATTGTTAATTATATTATCTATAGTGATTAATCATTTGAATAAAAATGTTGTTATTTATATTATTCATAGTGTTAAGCATTATAAATTATAATTATATTATTTATAGTTGTTAGTTATTTAAGCGTTATACATTTTGTTTATATTGATTATATTCTTGTTGTTCAAAAGTTATAAAAATCGAATCGGTAAAAATTTAACCGGTAAAAATCAAAATCCGACAAAGATCTTAGTCCGAAAAAAATCCGGTCGAGATCCGAAAAAAATCCGATTCCGAAAAAAAATTCGAAAAAAACCGACCCCGAGAACCGGATCCGGAACCGGATCCTGAAAAATCCGGCTTTTTTTGTCCGGTTTTTTTAAATCCGGATCCGGTTTTTGTGCATCTATATACGTATGAAATAAAAGTAGAGGCCTTAATGACTCATTAGGTTACATCGATATTTATAGGAACAAAATAACCTAACTAATCCTAATCCTTACATAATTAGGACTCCTAATAAATTAGAAGTTATTTTATTCCTTTTTTGTTATTACTTCAAGAAGTAATATTCATTGTTTGAAGTTGAACCCAACACCAATTTGAATCCAACTCGTTTTCCTTGTTTCTCGGATGTAATTAGCAGATCGTCTCGGATCATACCTCCGCTTCTCCAGCAAGATCAACTCCTGTATATCTTCTTTTCCACAACCGTGTTCAGTTGATGGTTTATTCTTTCTCTAGAGATGTCATAATTCTCATTGCTTTTTTTTCCAATTGCAATGGCTTTGTTTTCTCTAGGCTAATTCTCTTCCATGCTATTGTAAAATAACAAACAAACGGAAGATTTTTTCCCTTCTTTTACGAATAAAAGAAGATGATTTAGTTCTCCATGTAATAGCATATAAAGCATAAACATAGACTTTCTTCTACAATCTTTAATTCAAGTATAATGAACAAGGACACACAGAAGATTTTTTTTCCTTTCTTTTGTGATTGACGAAGTCCAATCGCCTACTCGTTTTTTTTCTCTACCTTCTTTTCATAAACAAAAAAAGATGCAATTTCTCCATGTATATTGGCTTCTCTTCCACTATCTTTTATTAGTAAACAAAAGATAACTAGAAGGCTTCTTTCTTTCTTTCTCTCCATGATTTCCCAAGAATACTTTTTTGATAAGATCATGAGTTTTTTTTCTTCTTCCTTTCAAACAAAAAAAGAGTAGTCTTCTCATGTTCACATTACGAACATGGCAAAATTTTAGATATTTGCCAATATCTATCTTTTCTCGTCTTCTTTTCTTCTTCTTTTTTTTTTCTTTTCCTTTTCTTCTTCTTTTTGTTGACCATTCCTTGAAACTTTGAATAACTCGCGGAAGCTTCTTAATCGATCACCGTAGGAACGATGCTTTGAATACCTCTTGATCCGTTACGAAAAGAGATGAACACGATGAAGGATTAATGCGCAAGGTACAACATATAACTATATGGCCAAATTCATTTGAGTCTTCGGGGTCACACACATATACACCGAGACGTCAAATAAAATATATATATATATATATATATATATATATATATATATATATATATATATATATATATATATATATATATATATATATATATATATATATTATGTATATATATATATATTACTCAAGTAACAAAATAGTAAATCGAAATTAATTCATTTACTATTCATATGAATAGTAAATGAAACGAAATTAATTAATTTACTATTTACATAAAAACGACATGATAGAAATTATTAATTATAAGTTACATAACATACCCCTAAAGTATTTGAGAAATATGACTTTATCGTTTAATGAATTTAACACTCCGTATCTTATTTCTATTTCAATATATTTGTTTTGAAAAAGTTGTTTGTCTTATAAAGGAAAATATATCCGTGATCTAAATTGATTGATACACTTCACTTCACTTCACTTCATATTATATATATGGACGAGAGAATTGAAAAGAGAGTAAGTAAGAAAAATAACATTGTTTCATACGGAGTATCATTTTGAGTTCATAATATTAATCAAAGGTTGATTAATTATTACTTGGGTTTGGACTAGCATCCATTGACGTTGTTTGAAGTGTAGTGTGGACTATTTTAAGAGACGGTCATATTTTTGATCGTAGGTTTCTCTCCTCCAATCAGTTTCTTCAAGAAAGGTATATCGTTTACTCCTCTTTTATTTTATATTCATGACAATTATTATGGTGTAACTGGATCATTGGGAAAGATTAATCGTGTGCATGTTTCATTAAATAAGTGAATATTTAATCTTGTAAAATTTTGTTCATTAAATAATAAAAGATTATTATTTTAAATATCCGCCGCGTTAATCTGAATTGGTAAAAGTACACACAATTTTCCAACAGTGGTATCAGAGCCGCTTTTACATCATCTTAATTGTCGCGTGATTTTCTTTAGATTTAGCTTTGTGGGAAATTGGTACCAATCAAAACCTTTATGATTTTGAAAGTCAACTTTGTTGATTACCTCATGACGCACAAATAAGATCTGGAAAAAAAATCACTGTTATAAATTTTGAATTTATTTTTTATAGCTTGAATAATTGTTGTTTATTTCATTCCATAGTTGTACACATGCATTGTAACCATGCACAAGCCATATGTAGGTTTTAATAATGTATTTATTAAAATTGTGATTGCACACATAGCCCATAATACCCCGACCTATGTATGATTGTTGTAATTGTTGATTACGGCAATATTATGTTATGTTTATTATTTATTAGAAAGGCCATTTAGAAGTCAAAGTTTTATTATATTTATTTTTTAATTTTCATAGTATTGTATTTAAGTTTATTCTAAATTGTAAAAGTACTAGATTAGTTATATTTTTCAATTTTAAATATATGTAATAAGATGAAGATTAAAGATAAAGATGCAACGTGGAGTTTGACTTAGAAGATGGCGAACATGTCAAGTTTACAACAATGGCATTTGTCAAGTTTTCACTTGATTCTTGAATTAAGTGGGAGCTATGATATTACCCTTAGTTTGACATCTTGATCTCATGTCAGCTCATGGGATCAAGCATAGGATTTTTGGGCTAGGCTATGTCTGTGTGATGTATGGTATGGTTGTGTTTTATTTTTACGCATTTATATTTAATTGTTGATTATAATGTTTGCTAAATGTTTTTGATGAAAACATCAAATAAAACTAGTAACGAGTTTCAAAGGTTAAAATTGATGATTTTAAAAAGTTAAACTCTAATGAGTTTAAAGTTAAATATTTTTTTGAAACTCAAATAATATATATGGGCGACATCTTTTAAAAATGTTTTAAAATGATACACAATGTGTATTTGTTATTTTTTTATATATAAAATAAAATAACAAACTAGACGCATAAACACGATCGACATATATAAAATTGGTTAAAATTATTTTTATCAAATAGTGTAGCGAATCTTCTGTGCATGCATTATTCGTTAACACAAACATTTTCAAAATACCCGTCAAATTTAAGTCATGCCATCCAATGAGCTTGCAAACACTCCTCGTTATTTTTTGATTACGGTGAGACCTAATCAAATTATAGCCACGAGGTGGATTTTCAGTTACGAGTGAGACTAGGCTGAATTTCCACTGTTTCCAAATTGGACGACTTAATCGTATTCAAGGTGAGACCTGAGTTCGAGGCAAGGATGGGACAAACATGCCAATAGATAATAGTAGTTTGTTAGACTACACATATCTCAAGGTCCCATAAAGATCTATGAGTTGCACCTGTGATGCAATTGGTACTCGCTACCTACCAGTAGACTCTATAACTACTAGCTGATCAACAGATGTAGTTATGGAACCTATATGTGGATCTTAGGCTTTCGTAAATTAATTGTTTTTAAATATATTAAAACTTGGGTAATTAATTTATTAAAGTATTATATCGAAGATACTAAAATTGAACCTTGTTCTTTGGTAGATGTCAAACAATCAAAACGTAAACCAAAACACCCTCCGTTCTTTGTTGAAGAAGGAGAAACTCAATGGTTCAAACTTCCTCGATTGGTACCGCAACCTAAGAATTGTTCTCAAATATGAAGGGAAGTTGAACAAAATTGAAGAACCCTTACCCGAAGCTCCTCCTGAGACAACTACTGCTGCTCAAAAGAATGCTTATCAGAAGTTGTTTAATGAGCAAGAGAAGATAGCTTTAATCATGCTTGCTAGTATGACTTCTGACCTCCAAAAGGAAATGGAAGATCGTACAACATATGATATGATGACTGAGCTGAAAAATATGTTTCAAAAACAGGCTAGTCAAGAGTTATATGAAACTTATAAGCTTCTTCAAACATGTAAAATGGAGGAGGGTCAATCAGTGAGCTCTCATGTCTTGAAAATGAAAAGCTACATTGACCGATTGGAAAAACTTGGAACTACCTTGCCACCTAACTTGGCTGTGAACACGGTTTTGGTTTCACTACCAAAATCGTATCACCAATTTGTAATGAATTACAATATGCAAGGTTGGGAGAAATCTCTGGCAGAGGTGCACTCGATGCTCAAAACTGCTGAACTATGTATATTCCATATAAGGTTTCCAATCCAGCTGTCCTGATGATTAGGGATGGTAAGGTGAAAAAGAATAAGCCGAAAACTTGGGGAAAAGGAAAAGGCAAGTCACTTGCTAAGAAAAAGATTCCACCACCTCCCAAGAAAGAAAACCCAGCGAAAGACGCCGAATGTTTCCACTGTGGAAAAGTTGGCCATTGGAGGAGGAACTGTCCTTCCTACCTATATGAGTTGAGAAAAGGCAAAGCTGGCCAGACCAGCAAATCAGGTATATTTCATATACAGTTATATACTTTTTCTAGTGATTCTTGGATTTTTGATACTGGTTGTGGTACTCACATCTGTAACAATATGCAGGGAATGAGAAGAAGTAAGAGACTGAAGAACAACACACTAGACTTAAGAGTGGGCAATGGGGCTCGAGCTGCTGTCGAAGCTATTGGCGCCTATGAGCTTACTCTACCTAGTGGTCTTATTGTTTTGTTGGAACAATGTCATTATGCTCCTAGTATTACAAGCAACGTAATTTCAGTTTCTCTTTTGAAAGATGTTGGTTTTGAACTTACTTTTACGCACCTTGGTATTTCAGTTTCTAAGAATAATGTATTTATTTTAATGCTATTCCACGTGATGGTATTTTTGAAATTGATATGCATGTTGTTATTTCAAATAATAATTATGTATATACCTGTACTGCCAAATGATTCAAGCAAGACTTGAATAAGACCTATCTATGACATTGTCGTCTTGGTCATATAAATAAACAACGCATTTCAAAACTCCAATCGGATAGGATTTTGGAATCAACTGGCTCTGAGTCATTTGATTTATGTGAGTCATGTTTATGTGGAAAGATGACAAAGGCTCCCTTCTCCGGTTTAGGTGAGAGAGCTGAAGATCTTTTAGGACTAATACATACTGATGTATGTGGCCCTTTTAGAACTATGTCTAGAAATGGCGAATCATACTTCATTACATTTCCTGATGATTATAGTAGATATGGTTATGTTTACTTGCTGAAACATAAACATGAAGTTTTTGAAACATTCAAAATCTTCCAAAATGAAGTAGAGAATCAACTTGAAAAGACCATTAAAGCCCTTCGCTCTGATCGGGGAGGGGAATATATGACTCAAGAGTTTTTGGACCACCTGAAGAATCGTGGGATTGTCTCATAGTTTACTCCACCTTACATACCACAACACAATGGTGTGTCGGAGCGAAGGAATCGAACTTTACTTGATATGGTTCGATCTATGATGAGTCTAAGTACTCTGCCGATGTCTTTTTGGGGTTATGCATTAGAGTCTATTGTACGAATACTCAATATGGTTCCAACCAAGAAGGTAGAAAAGACACCATATAAAATATGGCATGGAAAGAGTCCTAAGTTGTCTTATTTGAAAGTCTGGGGTTGTGAAGTGTAGTGACCCGAACTTTTCCGAACCTTTCTATGATTATATGTTTAATGAAAACTATATTTACATGATTAAATGTTTCCAACATGTTAAGCAATCAAACTTTTTAAGACTTGGTTAATTGAAACGGAAATTTTGTAAACGTCTGATTACCCAGTTTGACCAATGATTCACGAACGCTATAAGTTGTATATGACATGATGATACATAAATGAATAAATATATATGTTTAGCATGATATAATGATCATCAAGTATCTCATTAAAAATAGTAACAATAAGTTATATACTTAAAAAGGAGACTATTGACGTATGAAACTCGAAACGATACATATAACGATTATCGTTATAACCACGTCTTACTAAATATATATGAAGCATATTAATACATTGTTATATTATATATAACAAGATAATATGATAATTAAATATATCACTAATTGTATTAACAATGAACTACATAAGTAAAAACAAGACTACTAACTTAAGGATTTCGAAACGAGACATATATGTAACGATTATCGTTGTAACGACATTTAAATGTATATATCATATTAAGATATATTAATATATCATAATATCATGATAATATAATAATTTAAAATCTCATTTGATATTATAAACTTTGGGTTAACAACATTTAACAAGATCGTTAACCTAAAGGTCTCAAAACAACACTTACATATAACGACTAACGATGAGTTAATGACTCAGTTAAAATGTATATACATGTAGTGTTTTAATATGTATTCATACACTTTTGAAAGACTTCAAGACACTTATCAAAATACTTCTACTTAACAAAAATGCTTACAATTACATCCTCGTTCAGTTTCATCAACAATTCTACTCGTATGCACCCGTATTCATACTCGTACAATACACAGCTTTTAGATGTATGTACTATTGGTATATACACTCTAATGATCAGCTCTTAGCAGCCTATGTGAGTCACCTAACACATGTGGGAACCATCATTTGGCAACTACCATGAAATATCTCATAAAATTACAAAAATATGAGTAATCATTCATGACTTATTTACATGAAAACAAAATTACATATCCTTTATATCTAATCCATACACCAACGACCAAAAACACCTACAAACACTTTCATTCTTCAATTTTATTCATCTAATTGATCTCTCTCAAGTTCTAACTTCAAGTTCTAAGTGTTCTTCATAAATTCTACAAGTTCTAGTTACATAAAATCAAGAATACTTTCAAGTTTGCTAGCTCACTTCCAATCTTGTAAGGTGATCATCCAACCTCAAGAAATCTTTGTTTCTTACAGTAGGTTATCATTCTAATACAAGGTAATAATTATATTCAAACTTTGGTTCAATTTCTATAACTATAACAATCTTATTTCAAGTGATGATCTTACTTGAACTTGTTTTCGTGTCATGATTCTGCTTCAAGAACTTCGAGCCATCCAAGGATCCGTTGAAGCTAGATCCATTTTTCTCTTTTCCAGTAGGTTTATCCAAGGAACTTAAGGTAGTAATGATATTCATAACATCATTCAATTCATACATAAAAAGCTATCATATTCGAAGTGGTAAACTAGTAATCACTAGAACATAGTTTAGTTAATTCTAAACTTGTTCGCAAATAAAGTTAGTCCTTCTAACTACACTTTTAAAATAAACTATACACATGATTTATATCTATATGATATGCTAACTTAATGATTTAAAACCCGGAAACACGATAAACACCATAAAACCAGATTTACGCCGTCGTAGTTACAACCGGGGGCTGTTTTGGTTTGGATAATTAAAAACTATGAAAAACTTTGATTTAAAAGCTATACTTCTGGGAAAATTATTTTTCTTATGAACATGAAACCATATCCAAAAATCATGGTTAAACTCAAAGTGAAAGTATGTTTTTCAAAACAGTCATCAAGATGTCGTTCTTTCGACGAAAATGACTACCTCTTTCAAAAACGACTTGTAACTTGTATTTCCAACTATAAACCTATACCTTTTATGTTTAGTTTCATAAATTCAAGTTCAATACGAAACCTTGGCCGCTTAAATCACTCAAAACGGATTAGAAACGAAGAAATGGCGAGCAAAACAAAATTGGTAAAAACTACTCATTTTAGCTACGTGAAAATTGGTAACAAATCTATTCCAACCATAACTTAATCAACTTGTATTGTATATTATGTAATCTTGAGATACCATAGACACGTATACAATGTTTCGACCTATCATGTCGACACATCTATATATATTTCGGAACAACCATAGACACTTTATATGTGAATGTTGGAGTTAGCTATACAGGGTTGAGGTTGATTCCAAAATATATATAGTTTGAGTTGTGATCAATACTGAGATATGTATACACTAGGTCGTGGATTGATTCAAGATAATATATATATATATCGATTTATTTCTGTACATCTAACTGTGGACAACTAGTTGTAGGTTACTAACGAGGACAGCTGACTTAATAAACTTAAAACATCAAAATGTATTAAAAGTGTTGTAAATATATTTTGAACATACTTTGATATATATGTACATATTTGTTATAGGTTCGTGAATCGACCAGTGGCCAAGTCTTACTTCCCGATGAAGTAAAAATCTGTGAAAGTGAGTTATAGTCCCACTTTTAAAATCTAATATTTTTGGGATGAGAATACATGCAGGTTTTATAAATGATTTACAAAATAGACACAAGTACGTGAAACTACATTCTATGGTTGAATTATCGAAATCGAATATGCCCCTTCTTATTAAGTCTGGTAATCTAAGAATTAGGGAACAGACACCCTAATTGACGCGAATCCTAAAGATAGATCTATTGGGCCTAACAAACCCCATCCAAAGTACCGGATGTTTTAGTACTTCGAAATTTATATCATGTCCGAAGGAGGATCCCGGAATGATGGGGATATTCTTATATATGCATCTTGTTAATGTCGATTACCACGTGTTCACCATATGAATGATTTTTATCTCTATGTATGGGATGTGTATTGAAATATGAAATCTTGTGGTCTATTATTATGATTTGATAATATATAGGTTAAACCTATAACTCACCAACATTTTTGTTGACGTTTTAAGCATGTTTATTCTCAGGTGATTATTAAGAGCTTCCGCTGTCGCATACTTAAATAAGGACGAGATTTGGAGTCCATGCTTGTATGATATTGTGTAAAAACTGCATTCAAGAAACTTATTTCGTTGTAACATATTTGTATTGTAAACCATTATGTAATGGTCGCGTGTAAACAGGATATTTTAGATTATCATTATTTGATAATCTACGTAAAGCTTTTTAAACCTTTATTGATGAAAGAAAAGTTATGGTTTGTTTTAAAATGAATGCAGTCTTTGAAAAACGTCTCATATAGAGGTCAAAACCTCGCAACGAAATCAATTAATATGGAACGTTTTTAATCAATAAGAACGGGACATTTCATGAAGCGTATGTGAAACGTGACACTTCAAACAAGTAGAACCCAGAGGTATTAAATGTCACTTTGTGGGATACCCAAAGGAAACAATGGGTTACTACTTTTACTACCAAGCTGAAAACAAAGTGTTTACTGCTCGGTTTACTAAATTCTTGGAAAGAGATCTTCTCTTACAAGAAGTTAGTGGGAGTAAAGTAGATCTTGAAGAAATTCAAGAATCACAAAGTAACATACCTTCTGAAGGCACTAGCCAACGGCACGTTGAAGCTGAACACACTGTTGGTGAGCCAGAACGTGTTGCACCTATACTTCGTAGATCTAGTAGAACTCCTCATCAACCTGAGAGGTTAAATCTTCTGATTAATTCAGATGAACCTCATCTAGGGGATTATGATGAACCCTCTAGTTATGGTGAAGCCATGTCAGATCCACAATCTGACAAATGGGGAGATGCTATGAAGCCAGAGATGTAGTCCATGAAAGATAATCAAGTATGGGGACTTGATTGATCTTCCACCCAATTGCAAGACAGTGGGCAGTAAATGAGTCTTCAAGAAGAAGGCTGACATGGACGGTAATGTAAACACTTTTAAGGCTCGATTGGTGGCAAAAGGTTATACTCAAACTCAAGGAATTGATTATGAGGAAACTTTTTCACCAGTCGCGAGCATTAAATCAATTAGGATACTTATTGCCATAACTGCTTTTCATAATTATGAAATATGGCAAATGGATGTCAAAACCGCTTTCCTAAATGGCGACCTAAGTGAGGACGTATATATGGTTCAGCCGGAAGGGTTTGTGAATCCTAAGCATCCTACTAAAGTATGCAAGCTTCTAAAATCCATTTATGGATTAAAGCAAGCATCCAGGAGCTGGAATCTTAAGTTTGATGAGAAAATTAAAGAGTTTGGTTTTTCTCAAAACGGAGATGAGCCATGTGTTTACATTAGAGCTAGTGGGAGCAAAGTTGTCTTCTTGATATTGTATGTTGATGACATACTACTTATTGAAAATGACATTCCAACTTTGCAAGATGTCAAATCTTGGCTTGGAAAATATTTTGCCATGAAAGATCTTGGAGAAGCTAAGTATATTCTAGGAATCAGGATCTATAGAAATAGATCCAAAAGGCTTATTGGTTTGAGTCAAAGTACATACATTGACAAAATCTTACGAAGATTTAACATGCAAAACTCCAAGCGCGGAGCATTGCCCATGCAAAAGGGCATAACCTTGAGCAAGTCTCAAAGTCCTATCACACCTGATGAGATAAGACGAATGAAATGTGTTCCGTATGCTTCGGCTATAGGATCCATTATGTATGCCATGTTATGTACTAGACCAGACGTCTCGTTAGCCTTGAGTTTGACGAGTCGCTATCAACAGAATCCAGGTGAAGAACATTGGATTGCTGTTAAGAGCATTCTTAAGTATTTGCGAAGAACTAAAGATATGTTCTTGGTTTACGGTGGTTTGAAAGAAGAGTTGAGTATTAGATGTTATACAGATGCTAGTTTTTAAACTGATCGAGATGATTCTCGATCCCAATCAGGGTATGTCTTTGTCATGAATGGCGGGGCAGTTGATTGGAGAAGCTCAAAGCAGAGCACAGTTGCACAGTCTACAACGGAAGTAGAATACATTGCTGCCTCAGAAGTTGCTCAATAAGCTGTCTGGATTAGGAAGTTTATTGCTGAACTCGAAGTAGTTCCCAGCATTGAATCCCCTATGGAAATGTACTGTGATAATTCAAGTGCTATTATACTTGCGAAAGAATCTCGTGTACTTAAAGGTAGCAGACACAATCTTCGAAAGTTTGACTACATTCAAGAAGTCATTGAGAGGAATGATATTAGTATTCTTAAGGTTCATACAGATGATAATGTGGCTGACCCGTTCACGAAGCCCATGACACACAACAAGCATGATTATCATGCTAGTAGTATTGAACTTCGTTATGCTGGTGATCTTTTTAATTTGTAATTTAGTATTTGGATATTTTTGGAACATTAAGCAGTTTTATCTTAATTAATTGATATATAGTTGGTATGATCAGTTTCATTTATATCATTGTGTTCTATATTAGCATGTTTAATCCATGAATAATTGTTGATTATTCAAAATCTCCATAATCGGTCATGTTATGGGAATAACATGAATTAAGATTAATGTGAAATTTTGGTTATATTCATTGATGATGAATAGTTAACTTGTTGAGACCAAAATTCATATGTATTCATTGATGATGAATATTGGAATGACCCAACCATGAGATGTCACTGTATGGATCGTAGTCAGTAGTGAATCTTTTAGTGATTATGTCTTTGTGTCCTTAGACTTGAGATGTACGCCCGTCTTGATGAGTGTAGCATTGTACTTTGATATGGTTAAACGCTGTTCTGAATAAGGTTGTTATAAAGGCCATTATTGGATATAATGTAAAGCTCGTGATAGACACGTGTATGCAATATAGGATTTGTTCCTCTAAAATGTTTGGAGTTAGATACTTTTTGAGCTCCTCGATGAATGAATAAGATATTTGTGTGGCCGCACCCAGATTTAATTAAGATGATACTTAATTAATTTGGTGATCTAATTCAGTTCTAAGATCGAGAAACAAAATTGTTAAACAAATGAGAATGACCGATGATCCATATCTCAAGTTTAACTAAAGTATCTGAAACAAAAGGATGAATGACATTTAACACTTACCATAAACAGTTTCGAGAAACTACCCTCACGTGAATTTGGGGACAATGACGTGTTGCTAGACGCTTACCATTGTTTGTATAGTTACTTGGTGTTGTGCCATGCACAAGTGGAAGTCTGAAGGATTAATATGCAAGGTACAACATATAACTATATGGCCAACTTTATTTGAGCCTTCGGGGTCACACACATATACACCGAGACGTGAAATAAAATATATATATGATGTATATATATACTACTCAAGTAACAAAATAGTAAAACGAAATTAATTAATTTACTATTCACATGAAAGCAACATGATAGAAATTATTAATTATAAGTTACATAACATACCCCTAAAGTATTTGAGAAATACGACTATATCGTTTAATGAATTTAACACTCCGTATCTTATTTCTATTTCAATATCTTTGTTTTGAAAAAGTTGTTTGTCTTATAAAGGAAAATATATCCGTGATCTAAATTGATTGATACACTTCACTTTACTTCATATTATATATATGGACGAGAGAATTGAAAAGAGAGTAAGTAAGAAAAATAACATTGTTTCATACGGAGTATCATTTTGAGTTCATAATATTAATCAAAGGTTGATTAATTATTACTTGGGTTTGGACTAGCATCCATTGACGTTGTTTGAAGTGTAGTGTGGACTATCCTAAGAGACGGTCACATTTTTGATCGTAGGTTTCTCTCCTTCAATCAGTTTCTTCAAGAAAGGTATATCGTTTACTCCTCTTTTGTTTTATATTCATGACAATTATTATGGTGTAACTGGATCATTGGGAAAGATTAATCGTGTGCATGTTTCATTAAATAAGTGAATATTTAATCTTGTAAAATTTTGTTCATAAAATAATAAAAGATTATTATTTTAACTATCCGCTGCGTTAATATGAATTGGTAAAAGTACACACGATTTTCCAACACACGACGCTCTTCGTAAGGATATAAATTTACTTTGGGTTTTGATGTGATTAGTAATAAACAAGTCGTAAATAAATACACCGTATTATATTGCTCCAGAGACGACCACGTACGGAAGGTATGTAAACCACTTGATGTTTGTTAACTGTTTAAATATTTGCTGACTACGAAGTAAAATCAAACAAATAAACAATATGGGAAATTAATCCTTTTTTATTATCTATCTCAGTTACAAGGATGAAAGTATTGAGAGGCTTTGTTGACTTTTGTTTATGAATTATCTCCACTATTACGAAACGTAATGTAGAGGCTTAGACTTTTTCTCTCTACGATTATACTACGTATGAAATAAAAGTAGAGGCCTTAATGACTCATTAGGTTACATCGATATATATAGGAACAAAATAACCTAACTAATCCTAATCCTTACATAATTAGGACTCCTAATAAATTAGAAGTTATTTTATTCCTTTTTTGTTATTACTTCAAGAAGTAATATTCATTGTTTGAAGTTGAATCCAACACCAATTTGAATCCAACTTGTTTTCCTTGTTTCTCGAATTTAATTAGCAGATCGTCTCGGATCATTGAATGGCTTAACTTATGGCCGGGGGCGGTTTTAATTGCGGAAGACAAGAACACTTCCGACCATAGTCCTTTGATATGGGGCAAAAAAGCTCTTTTTTGGGGTCCAAAACCTTTTCGGTTTTTTAATGGTTGGTTTGAGGTTCCAAGGTTCATTGAAGTATGTAAAGAGTTGTGGGTATCATACAATATTAACGGATATTCTGCTTTCGTTATTCTTAACAAATGCAAATTGCTAAAGAATGATTTGAAAGCGTGGAGCAATGCTAATGTAGTCAAGAACAAGTTGGAATTGGCGTCTTTGGAAAGTCAAATTTATGATTTGAAAAAGGTGCAAGAAGTGAGAAATATTTTACCATTTGAGGTTTCAAAATTTGGTAGATTTTAAGTGTATAAGAAAATTGTTGCAAAGACAAGAAGATCGGAAGAGAAAGCTTCAGAGTCGGGTGAATTGGTTACGTTTCGGTGATAAGAATTCCAAATTTTTTCACAATATGGCTCGAATAAGAACCAATGCATCTGTTATTGCGGGTCCGCAGATCAACGATACATGGGTGGAAGATCCTGTACAAATTAAAGATTATGTATTGGGCTTATTTTGTTCACTGTTTGCAGCCCAAAACTCACACGCACCTGGGCTGGACTGGTCTGCTATGGACCTGTTGAGATTAAATGCTAATCAGGCCCTGGAACTAGAAAATTAGTTTAATGAAGATGAGGTGTGGAAGGTAATTAAAGGTTTCGATGGGAGTAAAACACCGGGTCCCGACGGGTTTTCAATGAAATTTTTTAAAAAAGGTTGGGATTTTCTTAAAGAGGATATAATGTCCTTAATGTTGCAATTCTATGCAAATGCCTCATTTCCATGTGGTTTCAACTCCTCTTTTATTGTGCTCATTCCAAAATCTAATTGTCCATAGAGCACATGAGGCCCATTAGCCTTATAAATGCACCATACAAGATTATTGCAAAGACTCTTGCAAACCGCCTTCGTTCGGTGGTGTCACAAGTAGTGAGTATAAACCAAAATGGTTTTGTTCCTTCGCGGCTTTTTATAGATGGGGTGATGCTTGCAAACGAAATTTGGCACTTGGCAAAGAAAACGAGAAAAGGTGTGATATTCTTGAAAATTGATTTTGCTAAGGCATATGATTGTGTATCTCATTCCTTTTTGGTGGAAACTTTATACAATATGGGGTTTAGTCCGAAATTTATTGATTGGATTAAGTCTTGTATAACCAATATAAAGTTTTCGGTCTTGCTCAACGGGTCGCCAACGAAAGAAGGCTCCATGAAGCGTGGCTTAAGGCAAGGGGATCCACTTTCTCCTTTTCTCTTTATTCTTATTACCGAGGTGCTAAGTAAGTTGTTGTCAAATGCTATGAGATGAGGAAGATTGAAAGGTGTATGCCTTGATAATCATAATAGAATCAATCATTCTCAATACGCCGATGATACAATCATTTTTGCTCACCCTTCTATAGATGAAATGCTTTGTATTAGACAAATATTGGATCGATTTCATCAAGTTTCCGGGCTTCAAATTAATGCTTCGAAAACGATTTTATATGGTGTCAATGTTTCGAATGAAGAATTAGCTTTGTATGCGGAGGTGTTTGAATGTAAGGTTGGGGCTTTTCGTTTTGATTATTTAGGGGTGCCTATTGGGGCCAAGCTAAATAGAAATTCGACTTGGAAACCGATCTTGAAAAAAGTAAAAAAGAAATTTTTGGGGTGGAAAGGTAGATGCTTATCAACGGGCGGAAGGTTAATATTGGTAAATACGGTTCTATCAAATTTACCATCTCATTATATGTCTTTGTTCAAAGTTCCGAAGGGTGTGTTAAAAAAGTTGAAGAGTTTAAGAAGGAACTTTGTGTGGGGAGGAGATTCAAATGTCAAGAAAATGGCTTTAGTTAGATGGAGTAAAGTTTGTATTCCAAAAGAATGTGGTGGTCTTGGAATTGTTCCTCTAAGATTAAAAAATTTAACGTTGTTGGTAAAATGGTGGTTAAGATTCAATGCGCCCAATGATCCGATTTGGAAAGGAGTGGTTGTTAATTCTTTTGGTTTCAATTCTCCGGGCAACTTGTTATCGGATTTGTCTCAAGTTAATAGAAGAAAGGTTTCGTTGGTATGGCTGGAAATGCTCAAGTTACAAAATATGGATGAGCTCTTTGATATTCTAAGTCCGCAAAGTTGGCAATGGAAGCTTGGAAAAGGTACGTATGTTTCCTTTTGGCATGACATATTGGTGGGAGTTTCAAAATTAAAAGATCAATTTCCGGACCTTTATCGATTATCCGAAAAACGTTTGGGAAAGATTGCTGACATGGGTAAATTTAATGAAAATGGGGTGTTTTTATGGAAGCTGCAGTTCATTGATATACTTGATCAGTATGAATGTATGATCAACACCAACTTCATGTTTTAAAAACTTTATTAAGTCATATAGTGCTCGATCCGTCTAAAGATGATATTATTCAATGGGTAAATTCGGTTGATAAAGTATATACGGTAGCGGAAGGTGTTAGAGTCATGATAACATCGAATTTAGATGTGGGATTTAATTGGGTAAAGGTGGTTTGGAATAATCATGTACCCTCAAAAATAGCCTTTTTTCATTGGTTGGCAATACAAGGTGGGGTGCCGGTTAAAGAAGTTTTAAGTTATAGGCATTGTTTACGTGACGGGACGGATGATAAATGTGGATGGTGCTTAGACTATGTGGAGTCGATTGACCATTTATTAATTCATTGTTCATGGTCCTATAAAGTGTGGGTAGCTTTATTTAAATGGTGGAATGTGCAATGGGTGATGCCACTTACCATTCTTGAGTTTTCAAATGATTGGTGCAATGGGATGGGGATCAAGGCCGGTAAGTTTTGGAGTTTGATAGGTCCAGCAACCATTTGGTCTATTTGGAATGCTAGAAATGAGTTGGTTTTTAATGCTTCTTATAATTGTTGGGTCGTTACCGTTAATCGTATTAAAGTAAAAACATTTCAATGGTTAGTAAACGCAAAGATATGTCAAGCTCATCAATTTTACGTGTGGAATTCGACTCCAACAATGCTTCTGTGATCGAGCTGTTGTGCATTTTTTTTAGTCTTGTTTGGGCTTCAATTTGTTGATCTTAATGTTTTGTAGTTTTGGAATTTAGGACTGTCATATATGTAAGTGTATGTCCAGCTTGTCTATTGATGTACCTTTCAATTTTCACTGTTTGTGAAAATTTTATAATCTATTTCCAGTTTTTTGCCAAAAAAAAAAAAAAAAAAAAGTAATTTCTTTGTTAATTTTTTAAGTATATTTTACTTCAGTTAACTTCTTTAATTTTTAATCATACGCTGTATATTTAATTAATTTAATTGATATTTAATTTTTAAATTGATTGAAAATAAAAATTATATATACTGTATTAGATTATGGCTACTATATCCTCTTAAATAAATGAAACTTCATAAAAATGAGTGAATTAGTGAAATGATCATTACATTTGAAAACTTGATCTTTTTCTAACGTCATTTAGGTAAAAAATCAACTTTGGAGTTGTGAGTTCGACTCCCGTCATCGATAAAAAAATGTGTATTTGTTGTTTTTTTTAAATGTGCTACCAGTGACTATAATATCTAGATCCGCCACAGAGACGAGCGGTATAGTACAATTATTGGTAGATAGGTAAATGGCGGCCGAGAGCGGTGGAGTTATAAGGGTGGTGGTGGAAGGTATGAGTTTTGAAAGTCTAGTATATTATATATTCAGAATAATAGGTTAGTAAAAATCAACGGGAGCAAAAACCAACATTAAGTTGGGAGAAATATGAAGTAAATAAATGATAATGATAATTAGGATTTTATTCAGCTGGGAGAAAGAGAGTAGGATATTACTCTGTATATATAGAGTTGGTTCAATTATTTCTTTTTTGCCAAAAAATACTTATAACATTAAAATATCCTGTAAAATTCATTCAAAAGATGAAGACTGAAATACATCTCGTTTAAATTAAAGTCGTCAAACGGTCCAAAGAAGTTTAGGATTGGTCCAAACTAGGTGTGGTGCCCCGCATGTTGCGACTGATGTACTGCCTTCTTGTTTATGCGAAGCTGAATGTTGAAACTGATATTACGCTGCTAATATGTACATCAGTATTTAGATAAGGTTACCAATCCAAAAGACTGAGGATCCAAATTGGTATTGTGCTTGCTAATATGTGTTCAAAAGAGTGAGGACCCAAACTAGTATTATGCTTGCTAATATGTGAAAAAAAGAGTGAGGACCTAATATTTAGATTTAGATTAATATTTACATAAGATTAGCTAACCAAAAGATTAAATTAATATTATTCATTAGACAGTATCTAAACAAAAGGTTAAGATTTGGTGGAGGAAAATTAATTGTATAATAGGTAGTTATATGTGTTGTTTATAAGTTGTACCTATTTCCGTAGCTCGTGCTGGCAATTGTAACCTTGTTTCTTCGACTGGATGTCGTCGATTATGAATTCGGTATCACGTTGTTGGTGAGAAGAAGGTGAAGAAAGCTTTTGTTGATTCGTGGATTATGGTTGGTCTGAAACAGAAGGTGCATAATTTTATGTGAACATGTTGTTAGATACAATTAATAAGCGAGAAGATACATAGTATGTCAATACATCAGATTTAATGCTAAGTACTGACTAAAGATTTCAATATTTGAATATGCAATGTCAGTCTCATATGATCCAGTTATGGTAAACACATACGAGTTTAGTGTAGTTACAATACCGAGTGAAGTTAATCAAGTAATCATGGCTCTTTGTTATGGTCTGCACATGTACATCAATTAAAACCAAACTTCACACAATCTCTACCCAATATGCCCATTTACATTTTTTGGGTTTGGAAACCAACAATACCAATCTATCAACAACAACAACAACAACAACATACCCAATCCCACATGTGTGAGGTATGGAGGAGGTGAGACGTAGACAATCATTCCTCTATCCTAGAATAAAGAGAAATCATTTATCTACCCCGGGTGAAACACTCAACAATACCAATCTATCAATACCAATATATCGTTCATTCCTTTCATCTGTTAGTTTTTTCTTAGAAAAAATACCATGGTTGGTCCCCGAACTTTGTATCAAAAATCATATAGGGACCTAAAGTTTAAATCAATCATGGTTGGTCTCAAGTTTTTAGCATAATACACGTTTGGTCCCAGATTTAACCGAGCGTTAAAATCGTCTAGTTAACTTTAACACGTGATAAACACATGATAGGACTTTTTTGTCTTTTCGCTTACAACCCGAAACCCCACATAAACCAAGGCAACCATCTAACTTTGTTTGTAAAGCCAAAACGAACCAGACCTTTATTTTTTACGGAGTACCAAATAAATTACAACCCTAATTCAGTGAATTAGATAAACCCAGGTGTGAAGACCTGTCCTTATCCCCTTGGACGAAATCAACAACATCTGGTTCCATTGCGATGATCGACTCCAAATAATATCTTTAACATGAGCAAATGCACAGCGGAAGACTCAATTCGTACCTGAGAATAACATGCTTTAAAATGTCAACATAAAGTTGGTGAGATATATAGGTTTGTTGCTAGCAGCGTTATAACTATGGACCACAAGATTTCATATATAAAAATATAATACACTCGCAAGTGTATAAAATCATTCTGCTTATGTTGAGGCCTCAGTAATCAACCTTAACAATAATATAATAAGTCATCTTCGCAAAGATGGATATGTACACTCGCAAGTGTATAAATAATCCTCGAAGTACTAAACATCCGCCCACTAGTTCTTATGTCTAGTGCAGCCTACTGGATGGGGGTGTCAAACCCGATAGATCTATCTTTAGGATTCGCGCTTACATGCTATTATAACATATAACTAAATTACCTAGCACATCAATCCGCAGAATATCATTTTTAATCACTTGTGTCCATAACGTAAATCATTTATAAAAACAGCGCATGTATTCTCAGCCCAAAAATATTTAAAGTTCAAAAAGGGACTATATACTCACCTAATGTATTTTGTAGTAAAAATACATATAACATCATTGAACAAGTATAAGGTTGGCCTCGGATTCACGGACCTATATCAAGTATGCATATTAACACATATAATAATATTCAAATAAATATATTTTGATATTAGTACTATACTTGTGATATTAAATGTATTACGTTAAAGCGTAAATGAACAAAAAGTATTTTATTAGTAATAGTAGCATACTTATTATGTATATCTCTATATATCTAATGTTTGTATTTATAGTATTATATTTTATCAACACTTAAGTTTATATCTATTTCCATATCATAATTAAATTCATTCGTACTCTTATCATATTCCATTCATAGTCATAACTTTATTAATTTTCTTATGCATATATAATTATATCCAGCTTAGTATCTTATACTCATATCAACTTTATACTAATTATTTTAATGATCAAGACCATAATCATATTCATCTTATTACTTTCATTATATTAGTATTTCTTATTTTATATTATTATCCTTTTAGGCCATAAGCAATTTATCCATTTTATTATACTTTTATCATAAATGTGTTAGTAACCATATTAACCAAAAAATTTTCGCTTTAACAATATTTAATCATAATAAATATAAAATGATTAATAATAATAATAAAAATTTTATACCGTAATATTGTATGCGTTTGTGTTGTCGAGCATGGGCCAGGAAAAACAGAAGGATGAGCTTGCAAGTCGTGGCCCATTGTAGCCCATTAGAAACCCAAATCAGCAGTTCAAATTGTATATCCATTTAAAACATAAATGACCCAACACTAACCCGATCCATAATCATTTCATTTAACCCACTTGCATCAATTATAGATTGAAGGGTTCGGTTTATACAATCTTAGTCTCGCTGTGGCAACAATAGTCGAATAAAACAAAAGCACCAATGGACGTTTATCACAACTATCATCCAGCTCGTCATCATCATTATCATATGTTAACATCATCATCCTCTATTATTATAACCGAACATCTTTATAATCGATCATAATTATCATAAGGTATCGACTATCATTTTATCAATCTATTATCTAAGTCAAAGTGTCGGTCCAATTGATTAAATGTTTTGTGCATACAGCTGGAAAATGGATATCAAGCAACACCCTCTAGTGGGTGTGGGGTTCGAATATATTTAAACAAAAGAACAAACACACCTCTTTCAACTTTACAGCTTGTTACTATCTTTATTCAATATTTATCACTATAATTGTTACATCAACCTCTTAGTAAGCTCCGATGTATAATATAACAATGAATCCTTATTTTCTTTATCTGCGAAACCAGTGATAGAACTATGCAGGTTGCGGTAGCAGTTATCACAGAAGGTTACAGCTGGTTTTTCGAAGGGTTTGATCGATAGGACATGTTGGTGTTTACCGGTTGTATTTGGAAGTGAAGGAGGTTTGAAGTTTATGGTGATTTTATGTGGATGTGGTTCTTGTTGTGAGATGGTTTAGGTTTTGGTTCAAACTGAAATAGGAAAATGACAGCGGTGATGGATGTTCATTGTCGTTATGAATAATAGAAGTGGAAACAGAATAGAAACAGAAAAACAGCGATTGATAGTGGTACCTTTTGTGGTTGAAACAAAAACATAAACAAAAGGTGGTGGTTTGAGTTGTGATGGATTCGGGTGAAGAACAAATAAACATAGGCGAGACCCAAAGTGGTTCGTGGTGGTGATTCGGTTATAGGACTACAATACCGAGGTGAGTTTTGGTGGTGTTGGTGATCGTGGTAGAAACGAAACCGAACAGTAGCATCAAATGGGTTTTGCAGAGATTGTAAAAAAAATATATAGATGTGAGAGAGAAAAACGTGAGATAGGAAGGTGGTGGATATTCTTGGTGATAGGGTGGTTGATGTGGGTTGTCGAGATGAAGATTACAAAGGTGGGTTGTTGTGGTTTTCAGTTTGAGACCAATAGAGGTGGGTGTCGAGCAACAACGAAAAGGTGGTGACTCATGGTTGTTCCGGGTTGGTTATAATCGAGCAAAAGAAAGATAAGGTGGTTAATGGTTGTGATGGTGGCGGTGGAAGTTTGTTGGTTGATGAAGTGATCAATGGATTGGTTTATGTGTGTGCAAGTGTCTCACTTCTTGCATAAGTATAAGCATATATAAATTATAGATAGATGGAAGTAGACAAAGAAAATAGTAATCCCTTATCACTTATTTGGTCGATTATGTAATGATTCGGGTGATGATTTTTCTTAATCAGACAAAACTAGTACATCCAAAATCGAATATTATTGTTCTTAATTGGTACGATTTACTATTAAATTTATCAATTAAGGAGACAGGATAACACAATCAGTTACAGTTGATAGTAACTGAGAAACAGAATACGAATTTCATTTGCATTTACATATATATATTAGATTAAATTCTATATCCTAAATTAATAAAAACCATTAATATTAATAATTGTAATAAGAATACTAATAATAATAATAATAAATTTAATAATAATAATAATAATAATTGTTATAATAATGATGATAACAATATAGCAATTTATACATCACAAATTTCATATTTATATAGTATATATTAATAATACAAATAATAATATTAATATCAATATTAATAAAAAAGAGAGTAACAATAATAATAGTATTGATATAATATTATATCTAAACTTGTAATTACATAAAAAAAATTTTCTAATATTTAATAGTAATTCATTTGCACATAATTGTTCGTGAATCGTCTGGCTTGGTCAAAGGGTAACTGATTATCCGAATATAGATTTCAAACTTTCTAGACTCAATATTACAGATTTTGCTTATCGTGTCGGAAACCTATAGAGTTTAAGGTTTAAATTTGATCGGAAATTTCCGGGTCGTTACACCAGGCCACCACCGAACCTTTTTGTTCATCATCATCGTCATCTGGCGAATGTTTCCGTTCATCATATCGAACCTTTCTGTAGATCTGATTTCAATTTGTACTCCGGTGACGGCTTTTGTTTTTCTCTTCCACTGCTACAGCGAACGGTACTGCTGCTTGATCTTTCCGGTGACATCATCATCACTATTCTTATTTACATATTTGATGGAGACAAGTGGGGGTGGGGGTTAAAATTCTAGATCTGGAACGGGACTGTCTTAATTGAAATTAAATAAAAGTGACAGACCAAGACAGGTGAAGAGGACGACATCGTCATCTTTTTCTGTAAATTTCATACCTTTTTTTTTTGTATCTTTATACATAATACCCATTAACAAAAATAAAGTAATAAACCTTTTGACTTTTATTATTAAGTGGTAGTGGTGGTGGTAGAAAATGTATTCTGTGATACATTATCACTCCATTTCAATAGATGGACCTGAGTATTCAGGTCAGTTAGAGCAAGAGCAGTGGGAGTGGAGGCATGTCACCACCCCTCGGGCTCCTCGTCGCAAGTCGCCCCACTCCCCTCTCCCGTCGGTTTGTTCCGTCCCCCTTCGTCAGTCTCCCATGCGACGCAAATGTAGATCAATGGACCGTTTGTAAAAATAATAATAATAATAATTAAAATGTAAATCAAATGTAGCCGTTGGAGTATATATATATATATATATATGTGTGTGTGTGTGTGTGTGTGTATGTGTGTGTGTGGTATTGGGTTTTGTTGTTGTTGTTGTATATATATATATATATATATATATATATATATATATATATATATATATATATATATATATATATATATATTTATTTATTTAATACTTTTTTTAAATCTTCTATATATACATCCATTTTACTCAACTCATATTCACACAATCAAATCCAAATTCTCTCATCAAAATCAATATATTTCTTTAAAATGAGTAG
This sequence comes from Rutidosis leptorrhynchoides, assembly GCF_046630445.1. Classification (NCBI taxonomy): domain Eukaryota; kingdom Viridiplantae; phylum Streptophyta; class Magnoliopsida; order Asterales; family Asteraceae; genus Rutidosis; species Rutidosis leptorrhynchoides. The sequence goes on along the minus strand of NC_092341.1, from coordinate 68,501,913 downwards.
TTCCGACGAAGAAAGTTTGGTGAACGCGATGAAAAGTATTTTTGCTTATCTAAATAACGTGGTAATTCCTAGAGAGGTCGAGGAACAAACTGAGGCTCAAAGCTCAAGACGAAAACGTCGCTACATTTATCGTGATCGTGTAGAAGTGCACAATCGTTTGATGAAAGATTACTTTGTTCAAGATTCGAAGTATCCCCCTGAATATTTTAAACGGCGTTATCGAATGTCACAAAGTCTTCTTGAAAAAATAATTGAAGGTATACTTTCTTACTCTACTCGTCCCGATGCACCAAAGTATTTTACTTATTTTCAACAACGTCCCGATGCACGTGGTGTTCTCTGAGTATCTACCATTTTAAAAGTCACGTCTGCCATTCGTCAATTAGCATACGGTGATTCACCGGATCTATTTGACGAATATTTACAAATTTCAGAGCGAACATCACGTGAGTCATTGCAAAATTTTACAAGATGTATTATAGATTTGTATGCTAATGCTAATGTATACATGAGAGAACCAACCGGGGACGATATACGTCTGTAAGTAACTAGAGGGGGGTGAATAGTTACTTAGTTGATTTTTCAAAATTTTATTTGTGTTTTGTTGAACTTGAACTTGATATAGTGTGATTTGAAATGTTTGTTCTCTATTAATGCTAACAATACAAATATATGATAAATTGTAATCAAAAGATAAGGGAAGAGAGAACAAACACAGCAATTTATAGTGGTTCGAGAAGATGTTAACTAATCTTCCTTAATCCACTCCTCAATTCTACGAATTGAGATTTTTCTTCACTATGATACTCCAAACTCGGTAGAGTGTCCGGATACAACACTGGTACTTCGATAAGCCGCACCTTGTGAACTCTTACATCCCTTTGAAGACTTCACAAACACCTATAGCTCTTACCACAAGATCCTAATGAACTATCTTAGTGAAAACACAACTATCCTCTAGATCCCTTTAAGAAGATAGTTTACAAGTAAACTTACAACTTTAAGCTTACAAGTACTCTTGCTAGAATCACTCCAAAAGATTACAAATTAATTATAAAGATGATATCAGTAAGTATGAGAAAATATGAGTGCAAGAGGTGAGTCTTCAAATGCTTCAAGGCTTGGCTTTTATAGGAAATAGAAATCTTCCTGGAAGCTATACGGCTCACTGCACGGTCGACCGTGGTTCGACCGTGTACCTCTGACATCTGATTCTTATGGCCGTTTTTGTCCTTCAAAAATTGTCATTTTCCCTTGTTGAATAGTTGCAACTAAAGGCCAATTACTTCTAAAATTATCCTCATTACCCTTTATGTTTTGGACATAAGCTTGGAAGTTGACATGTCCATTAAAGAAAAAAGTCTTCAATCTTTGACCATTTGTCATTGATTACCAAAAGAGGTAATTGCTTATTTTTGTCTCTTGACAAACCATTATCTTCCAAAAGCTTCATCAACCTTTCTTAATTGTGACAACCCGGAAATTTCTGACTAAATTTAAACTTTAATCTTTATATGTTTACGACACGATAAGCAAAGTTTGTCAAGATAAATCTCAAAAATTTTAAACTGTGTTCATACATTCATTTAAACCTCGACCAAATTCCGACGATTCACGAACCATTAAATGAACGGATATGATTATATGTATATGTGTATATATTATAACTTGAAACATTAACAAAGTACTAAACGTATAATACTTTACATGAACGTATTTGTTTCAATATGTTTATCGATGGAATTAGAAGATAAGATCAAATGATTGATTTATCAGATACATTGTAAGATTACGAGTCTCTGTTGAGAGGTCCACTTTGATTTAGGAAACTTTTCCTTTTCAAAGATATTCGGAATAAATGGTAAAGTAATTTATAAGTGAGAACAAAATGCCGATTATCGAGTACTAGACAAATATTAATGGACATTCCTGTTTGATTTCCAATTCATGCTTTGCAACATTTTTCTCATGACTTTGATAAGATAACTATTTTAATTTTTATTTTATTTAAATGTAAAAGTAAGAAAGTGTAGGGTAAGTAATTTAGATGTTGGATATTGACAAGATAAGTAAATCAACGTTTTACATTAAATGATTTTTTTTAACCATTGAACCTTATGTTATGCTCAACCAACAAACGACGATTTAGAAACTTGAAATTTATTATGTGTCATATATGATTTTATTTTTCTAAAACATTTTATGATATAATGACTTCCATTATTTTAACCTTTTGAAATGAGTCCTAAATATATTTAGTTTTGGGAAAACAAATTATTATATTTATTTAATTTAATTTCAAACGTACGAAAACATTTTTCGATATAATAGAACATGACTAATTAAAATATCTTTGATTAGTTAACGTAAGTTGGAATATTGGTTGTTAAATATTTAGATAACTTGCAACGTGTATTTAAAACTTGTTTATGTATATTAGATATATCTGATTCCAAATTAATTAAGTAAACAATTGTAACACTCGCTTATTGATTCGATTGATATTTAGATATGTCAATTAGAACGTTAAGAGATTAAAATAAACGCTAGTACATAAATGAACTATACTTAGTTAAGTTTTAAAATGAAAAACGTTATATGATCTACTAATTCCTATTATGTAAATGATCTTAAATTACACTTTGAAATATAATTAGTTTTGAAAAACTAAATATTATATTATTAGATAAATATTTCAAATATATATTATATAAATATATATTATATGTATAAACTTGTATTTCTAAATGAACATATATATTTTATAAGGTGATAAAATATAATATTAACTTAATCATAAAATGTTTTGATTTAAAATAATTTTTAACAATACTTTGAAATATAACGAAAAGACGATTTAAAGAAGCAAATGACCAAAACACTCAAATGAATAAGTTACACTCTGAGTGAGATTGTTTTTCATTGATTTGAGTCTTGTTATGTATAAAGGTACACTACACGAAACATAAAGTATCAGTTTTCTAAACGTATGAGAATGCGTTAGAGAATCCGAAACTGAGACATAAGTCGAGAGACAACGTACGAGACATTGGAACTAAATTTACAAATTGACTATGCATGTGAATATAATATATTATATAAATAATTATATAGATTAAATAATTAATTATATATAATAATATTAAACAAAAGTGTCGGCAGCTTGAAAATAATCGAATGTGGCCAAGAGAAGAAGCTCATGCGATCGCATGGCTTCTCCCCTTGCCTCCCATGCGATCGCATGGCAGCGGGTTGGTGGCTACATCCTTTAAAAACCGAACTCGATTTCATTCTGATTCATTTTCATCTTCTTTCTATTACGGAGTATTACTTATATTAATTAAATTATTATTATTATTATTATTATTATTATTATTATTATTATTATTATTAATCTTATTATTATTATTATTATTATTATTATTATTATTATTATTATTATTATTATTATTATTATTATTATTATTAGTATTTAGTATTATTATTAGTATTAAACATAAAATACTACGACGAGGTTCTGCTCGTGTGATCTCAAAATAAGTTTTTTGAGTGGAATAGAGCTAAGGAAATTATGGGCTATAACTATGGAGGTTATGGGTGTGGATCAGGGGTATGCTCGTAAGGTCAATCTAGTGTTTATCATCTTCGTTGTGTCTACGTACTTTCTAGCAATATTGAATCTCAATATTGATACGTGAGCACTCATAACTTAACTTTTATATATTATTAGTGTATCCCTGACTAGTGCTCGAGTATATATGTTTATGCATGCTTGTAGGTTTAATTTTGTCGTTAGATAACTTATGATAAATTATGAATTTGATACATATGCGATTGAGATAAGGTATATGATATGCATGTCATTGGAAAGCTGGCATAAAACTATAAACTTTTCATTTAGATATCGTATGGTTTTGATGAACGAATTAAAAGATATCGTCAATTGAATTATCTATAATTTTAAAGTATTATTGTTAAAATGATTATCGTTATCGTTATCATTATCATTATCGTTATCGTTATCGTTATCGATATCGTTATCGTTATCGTTATCGTTATCGTTATCGTTATCGTTATCGTTATCGTCGTTATTATTATTTTTATTTAATAATCAATAATAATAATATTATTATTATTATTATTATTATTATTATTATTATTATTATTATTATTATTATTATTATTATTATGATTATCATTATAATTATTAATATTATTAAAATAATTAATATTTTTTATCAAAACTATCAATTTATTATTTTTATCGTCATTATTATTATTAAAAGTATCACTAATATTAAAACCATCATTTTTATTAAAATTATTATTTTTAATAGAAATATCATTGTTATTATAAAATATCATTATTATTATAAAATATCATTATTATTATCATTATTATTATTATTATTATTATTATTTAAAAATTATCATTTTGAATAGAAATATTATTTTTATATAAAATATTATTATTACGGTTAATATTAAAAAGTATTGCTATTATTAAGATTTTCATGATTAGAATTATCATTTTATTATAATCATTAGTAAATATAAATATTGTTATTTTTATTAGTAGAATAATAATAATTATTATTACAAAATAATACAACTTTCACTTATTATTGTTATTATTGATAATATTTTATCAAATTAATATGTGATACAAAGATATTTTACTACATGTAATATAATTACATTAATAATACCTATCATTATATTTTTATGATATTAAATGAACTTTATAAATTTTATTACTTAAGATATATAAAAGTATATTTTTATTATATAAATTTTAATATAAAATTTTATTTATTAATAAATGAATTATATTATTACTCTAATAAAATCTGTTAAATATATTAATAAAACGACTATATTTAAGTTATATAATAATCATGCATAGATTTTGAAAGTAATTTTGGGTCAAGTTGACTTTTGTTGACTTTTGCATGATAATCTCGAGCATTAGGATTGCGATACACTATGACCTGACCTAAATTGTTAGACAGATATTGACCAATCTATGAATATATATATACTTAATATAGGTTCGTGAATCCGAGGCCAATCCTATACTTATCAGTGCCATCATATGCACAATTGCTACGAAATATAGTATTGTGAGTTTCATTACTCCCCTTTTAAATGCTTTTGCAATATATATTTTTGGGACTGAGAATACATACGCTGCTTTTATAAATGTTTGACGAAATAGACACAAGTACTCGAAAATTACATTCTATGGTTGGATTATCGAATCGAATATCACCCTTTTAGCTTGGTAGCCTAAGAATTAGGGAACAGACACCCTAATTGACGCGAATCCTAAAGGTAGATCTACGGGCACTAACACCCCCCATACTGGAAAATGGTATGCTTTAGTACTTCGAGTTTATATTATACAGACGAGTTTCTGTTTGGGGATATTCTATATGCATTATGTTAATGTCGGTTACCAGGTGTTCAATCCATATGAATGCTTTTTAAACACTTGCGAGTGTATGATTATTGAATAAAGGAAATCTTGTGGTCTATTAAAATTATGGAAATGATTGATTACGATAAATTAATGAACTCACCAACCTTTTGGTTGACACTTGAAAGCATGTTTATTCTCAGGATTGAAAGAAACCTTCCGCTGTGCATTTACTCATTTTAAAGATATTACTTGAAGTCATTCATGGCATATTTCAAAAGACGTTGCATTCAAGATTGTTGAGTTCAATAAAGATCATTATTAAGTAAATGACATATTAGGTCATTTATAGTTTGAATATTATGAAATGGAATGTATGTCTGTCAACTTTCGATGAAATGAAAGTTTGTCTTTTAAAACGAATGCAATATTTGTAAAAATGTATCATATAGAGGTGAAATACCTCGCAATATAACCATATGTTATTGTATTCGTCCTTATGGATTAGGACGGGTCGCTTCATTAATCACTTGTCATTTAGCTTATGTGAGTTTCTTCCCTTTTAGAACATTGTTACAACTTAAATGAACTAGTTTTGGATCTAGTTTGAACATAATGATTCTTGTTACAACTTGACTAGACTTGAACTAATTACATTCTCATACAAATAATGATACATAGAGCTAATGGGAGAGCAACTCTTTATTTGGGACTTTAATGACTATTATTAGTATGTTTAAATGACACTATGCATTAGAATAAAAAGATATGTCACTTGAGTGTTTTAGCCTAAATCAAGCTTAAAGTGTCATTAAGATGTCATTAGGTGTGATTAGTAAAAATTTTACATCTTTTGGTTCAAAACTCTTTGAGATCAAAAAGGGCAACTATTATAAGTGTGTTTAAAAAGGTTTCATAAATTATAGATGCCTCAAAGTGGTCTATCTTAAAGTGGATGAATTTGGTAATAGAGAAAACTGCGGTCGGGCTGCGGTCGTCCGTGAAGTTAGCCGTAGTTTAACAGTTTTAGAAAAACTTGAACTCATACAGGACACACACAGTTGGTTTCACGGTCGACCGTAGTACAGCCGTGTAGCTTTTTACCAAGATAATTACTTATGTGTTGGTCTTTTGCTAGAGATAATTTAGGCTTATGAACTCATGTCGTCCTACATATGATTAACGACTAGGTTCTTGTGTGTCATCATCAAAACAAAATGATTAACTTTTGAATATTATGATTTGAATCTTAACCAACAACGTCAGTTATCATAAACATGAAGAACTTCAAGGCTTTCCTGGAAGGCTTGGAAGCATTGATTGTATGCATTGGGCTTGGGGAAAATGTCCAAATGCATGGAAAGGGCAATTCACACGAGGCGATCACGGTTACCCGACAATCATGTTGGAAGCCGTTGCATCGTATGACAATTGGATTTGGCATGCATATTTTGGAATGGCGGGTTCGAACAATGACTTGAATGTCCTTAATGCATCTCCATTGTTTGATAGTTTACTAACTGACACGGCTCCTCAAGTTCCATACGAAATTGGGGACGTTAATTTTGATCGAGGCTACTATCTTGACGATGGGATTTACCCATCGTGTGCTTCTTTCGCTAAGGGATTCTCAAGTGTTGTTGATGCAAAAAGGAAATACTTTACAAAGAAACAATCTGCAGCTCATAAAGACGTTGAGAGGACATTTGGAATTTTGCAAGGTCGTTGGGGTATTTTAAGACAACCTGCTAGGGCATATAGCGTAAACGCAATCAAAAGAATCATGTATGGTTGCATCATATTGCACAACATGATAATTGAAGACAATGGTTTTAACATCGCTGAAAATAAATCTTACTACTTGCCTGTCAACAACCTACAAGGATCAACTTGGTACGAAAGGTGTGATGTATATGCCGAGAAGACAAAAGAGCTGCGTGACAAAGACGAGCATGAGTATCTTCGACATACTCTTGTTTCGCATCTATGGCATAATCGCGATGACGAAATAGTTAACGAATTGTAACTTTTTAATCGCGATAACGTAATGTTTTTTTTTTTAATTTTTAGGAATCGTATGTTTTTTAATTTTTAGGAAATGTAATGTTTTTTTTATTTTTAATGAAAGTTATTCCATTTATGTTAATTTTTGTATAATTTTATCAATCTATGTTATATTTAAAATTATTAAAATAATAATAAAAATATAAACTGACATGCCCAACTGACATATGTCACCATTCCTTACTTTTTCTGACTCAGCAAGTCAGGCCTGACATGCCAAGTGACATCAGTTACCACTCCCAGTGCTCTTAGGAGGAGATGGTGGATGTGTCAGTTTACTCTATTTTTAATTTTTTTTTCTGTTAAATACTTGTAATTAATTGCCTTGTGTCAGTTTACTCTACTTCGGAGCTTCATGAAACATTATTTTGTGTGTAATTTCTTGATATGAGTTATTCATATAGTAATAGATCTAGAAAATTATTTAATGATTAATGGCTTATAAAGTATTTGACTTGTGTCAGTATGTTTGTTTAATACAGTAATTTTTTTTGCAAAGAATGTGGGGCTTCTGGGTTGAAAGTGAAAAGACAAAAAAGTTCATCACGTGTTTATCACATGTTAAAGTTAACTAGGTGGTTTTAACGCTCAGTTAAATCTGAGATCAAATGTGTATTATGTTTAAAACTTGGGATCAACCTTGATCAATTTAAACTTTAGATCTTAATATGATTTTTGGTACAAAGTTTGGGGACCAACCATGATATTTTTCTTTTTTCTTGCTCTGAACTACTAATAGTTTGATTAGGAGAAATTCGCAATAGCACACGTCGAGGTAACAATTTTTAAAATGAAAGTAATAACAACAGTTAGACACAGTAAAGCATTAAATGTAAACCTTAAGAAAACAAACAGCTTTACTAATCGGAGTATTCTTCAGTAACCATGAATGCGTAACAAATTCAACATACAAACTATATGTAACTAAAACCTAAACCAACCAACCAACCAAAAGCAACTATTAACATGCAAAATACTCTCTCGAATAAAAATGACACGAACAAATAGGACGACAAAATAAAAAACATAGAAGCTCGACTTTGAATAAAGAACAATAGGGTAACATATTAGCAATATCCAAAGTACTCACATGGATACCAAAAAACATGTTACAATGGTTAAATAGTGAAAATAATATACCTCCATAATCAGTGGAACTCAAAGCTATAATCGTAGGCCCGACTACATCTGTCGCAGTTGCAACTAAGTATGCAGCCGATAAGACATTTAAAAATTAAAAATTTGTGTATTAATAACCATAAGAAAACATATTATGACATGTAATTAATACAAATCACAAATCATACCAGTCGAGCCGTAAAAGAAGAAACAATAGTTCGAACATCTTGTTGAATATTATTGTCAACCATATTCAGAATAGAAGAACCACCCACAAACTCACTAACAACACATACGGAAGAACTACCTATTATATTACTACGTTGTAACGAATACCTATTCGCTAATTATCTCCACAATACTACTGGAAAATTTATATCCAAATTAGATCAGCACCATTCTTACGTTTCCTTTGTGCTTTTCTACATGAAATTCTACTATTATAAACTATTGTGCCACAACTAATAATCAAGAACATGAAAATTAACAACAAACGTGCAACAACAAATCAAAACAGTAGAACAGTTAAGATAGCCAACAAATAAACACAAATTGAAATTATAACCGTTACCAGGATGTAACTAACAAAACGAAAATCAATTATTTAAAAGCAGCAATCAAAGGAAAATGCATTACCTTAATGTAAACTATAAACCAACTTTATACTTCAACTTGTAACACACTCCTTGAACAGACTGAAAATAACACACTCCTTCACCATAACCAAAAACTTATGTGTCTTAACTTTCATCAACCAAAACAAAATACATTACCTAGATACAGGACCAAGAGCAATAGCAGATTCAACTAAGCCACTTATACAACCTGGAAAAAAAAACAAAACCATCTCAACCAAATCTGGTAAATTTATATATATATATATATATATATATATATATATATATATATATATATATATATATATATATATATATATAGTGGTAGGATCAAGAGGGAAGTAACCATTCGGGGGGAAGCGGGGGAAGCAAAAAAATTTTTTTTTTTCGTTTTTTGAAAAAACTTTGTTCACGAACATTATAGATGAGATGAAAATATGAACATTTAGTAGAGACACTTTGTGATAAATGTTTTTATTTTGGCGGGAAAACGCTCGAAGAAGTAATATATAACAATTATCGTGTTTTTCGAGGGTATTTTGAGGTTTTAGCTATTGAGGTTTAGATATTAGGGTTTAGATTTAGGATTTAGATTGAGTTTTTAACACGAACGGTTTAGAGTTTAGGGTTTAGGGTTTGGTGTTTTGGGTTTATGGAATAAACCCAAAACACCAAACCCTAAACCCTAAACCCTAAACTCTAAATCGGGCTAAATTTTACTTCACAAAACATGGAAAAAAAATGTTCATATTCTTCACGAACAATATTATCTTGAATGTTATTTTTGTAGATCGTTTTTCCGCCTAAATAATAAATTCATCACGTAGTGTCTCTTCTAAATGTTCATATTTTCGTGTGATCTTGATGCCGGAAAAAAAAAATTCAAAAAAAACGAAAAAAAAAAAAATTTGCTTCCCCCCGCTTTCCCCCGATTGGTTACTTCCCCATTGATCATGCCCCTATATATATATATATATATATATATATATATATATATATATATATATATATATATATATATATATATATATATATATATATATATATATATATATATAACATCTAAAAATGCTCCCAATCCCTACCTCCCCTTTCACCCCCAATCCCCCACCGCCACCAAAGAACACCGACGGTCACCACCACAAACCGCCACCTCCACCCTTCACCTCCAACAACGACAGCCATCTCCCACCACCGCCACCTATACCCGCCGTCAACAATCACAATAACCCTCCAACAACCTCCCCTTTCACCCCCAATCCCCCACCGCCACCAAAGAACACCGACGGTCACCACCACAAACCGCCACCTCCACCCTTCACCTCCAACAACGACAGCCATCTCCCACCACCTCCACCAATACCCGCCGTCAACAATCACAATAACCCTCCAACAACTACTGCAGCTGAAGAAGGTGTATGGGTCGAGGTCACCCGAAAAAGACGATATACATCCATCTCAAAACACAAGAGCAACTCTAACCATCCCTTCTTGCACGATCCCAACATCATACCTAATACCTCCATCTCCCAGGCGAAGGATCTGATCAAAAAATATGGATCTGGCCATCAAACCTATCAATCGCCGATTAAGATTAATACCCCAAAATCACATCAACACAACTCAAACCTACCATCGAACCTCACCTCTTTTATGTTTCACAATTTTCCAGAACACCTAAACATCGCTGGACTTTGGAATATCTTCAGACCATTCGGTATCGTTAAGGAAGTTTTTGTTCCCTTCAAAAAGCTTAAAAGTGGCCAACGATTTGGGTTTGTTCGATTCGAAGATGTCAATGACAAAGAATTCATGGCAAGAAAACTAAACACCATTATTATCGATGGAAATCACTTCAAAGTTTTTATTGCCAAAGAGAGAAACTCAAAGCAGCAAACTCAAAACCCACTGCCGACTAAACCTAGACCCTTCAAAAAGATCTTCATGAACAACTCTTACGTGGATGAGAGGCTCTTCAAAGAAGTAATTATCGACAACCCAACTATCCATCAACAAGGGCAGGAAATAAAATCAAAAACAAAAAGAGTAACTCAAGCAAAGGATTGCGAAACCAACGTCAAATATCTTGAAAACGCCATCGGTGGTGTGGTCAAGAAGATTGAAACACTTGAATGCATTGAAGAAGTCTGCATTGCAGCGGGTTTACACGACTGTAACATTAAGTATTTAGGTGGAGTCTCTGTGTTACTAATCTTAAACAACAAGGCAGTGGTTACCAATATTTTGGAGAATGAAAATCATCCCATTCGTGATTGGTTGGATTCCCTTAAACCTTGGAATATCCAGGATAGCCCCCCGGGTCGACTCACCTGGGTCACGATCACAGGCGTCCCAACGATATGCTGGAATGAAAACACTTTCAAATCAATTGCTTTATGGTGGGGAGAACCCCTCGACACACAAAACTGCAACCTTTTAGAAGCTAAGAATCTTGTTAAAGGTAAAGTCCTCATCAAAATTTGGGATCCAATGATTGTTAGTGGGTATGTCAGACTTTTGGTAGGCACTCAACTCGTCTATGTCCATGTTATCGAAGATACTAACGACATTGTGGAAATTGTCTCGGATTCGGATTCATACACGTCGGATGATACTTCCAACTCTAGTGAAAGTGATGGTTACACGTCTAGTAACGATGATGGGATAAAATCGGTGAACGATTCCTTTCCGCCCCTAAATCCAGATTCCGATAACGTCAACATTGAAGGTCATGGTTCTTTTTCTGATTGCAACAGTCATACTCCGGCACCGGTCGAAACAAAGCACAATAAAGGTGGAACAAACGGTTTGTCTTCCGAATCAAAACGCCTCGAAACTAATAAGATTTTTTCACAGAGCAATAAATCCCCTCATGTTCCCGATACCTTCATTAATGTCGAGAATAACGGTAACCAAAATACCCCTGACCCTTCAACTATTTTTAACACGGTGACGAACCCAATCAATACCTCCAGGCCCATTACTCCCCCTAAACCCAATTCACCTCATCAACCCTCTAGCCCAATTCCTGAGCCCATTATTACACCAAAGTCTACCCAACCCATTATTAATATCCCGGATCAACCCGCAGCTAATCCCAGTAATGATATTCACAATCCCATTTCAACTGCCGAACCTATCCCCGATCCAAACTCAGTTAACCCAACAACCCCTAATCCCAACCCCGAGCATAACTTAAACACTGACACTGTTTTGGCAACCAACGCTGCATCAAACCAATCACCAATCATTGACCTTGATCTCCAAAAGCTCTCAGATGCTTTCAACTCTATCAAGAAACTCCCTACCAACAATCGAAAGAAATTGAAAGATAAAAACACATCATCGAAACACATCAATGAAGCTTCTTCCAATGGTCTCTCTCGTTCCAGGAAAGGTAACTCTTCGGGATCCATCGGCAGCCTCAACCATAAAGAGCTCGGAAAAGAGATCGGCATTCGTTGGAAAGCGGATCAACATTTTTGATCTACCTCCAACCCTCGGTAAGTCATTGTTTTCATAATGAATATCTTATCTCTTAACATTCGTGGTATTGGACAGGATGATCGAAAGGATTGGATTCAAAAACTCTGTAGACAAGAAAAACCACAGGTGCTAGCACTCCAGGAAACCAAGTGTGGTGAGATCGAAGACAAAGTAATAGAGAATTTTTGGGGTTCTGAAAACTTCAAGTACATACAAAAACATGCAGTAGGTTTCTCGGGTGGGATGTTGTTAGTCTGGAACACTGATGTTTTTAATGTCAATCAAGCGATCGAAGGCGAATTCTTTTTAACTATCAAAGGACATTGGAAAGGTATCGATGAAGAAATAGCTTTTGTCAATGTCTACGGACCACATAACACCGCCAAGAAGAAACTAATGTGGGAAAGTTTAGAAAATCTTCTCAACTTTAAAGACATGCCTTGGTTACTTTGCGGGGATTTTAACGAGGTTAGAGATTTAGACGAAAGATTAAATTGCGACTTCAACAAACCCTGGTCGGATATGTTCAACGATTTCATCAATAAGTGCTGTTTAATTGAAATACCTCTTGGCGGCCAAAAGTTCACGAGAATCAGCGGAGACGGTTTAAAATTCAGTAAGTTAGATCGTTTCCTTATCTCCAGCAAGTTCCATAATATCTGGCCAACTCTTTTCGCAAACACCTTGGATAGATTCACCTCCGACCATTGCCCAATAATTCTCCGAGACCGAATCATCGACTTTGGCCCAAAGCCAATTAGAGTATTCAACGCTTGGCTCGATGATAAGGGTTCGGTGGAAGTCATTTCAAATGCATGGAATTTACATGTCGGTGGTAACCGTGGTGATTGCATACTTCGAAATAAGCTAAAAAACGTGAAAAAGCACTCAACGATTGGAGCAAAACAAACTTTGGTAAACTCGATATCGAGATCCAAGAACTAGCAGATTCGGTTAGCGAGTGGGAAAAGAATGCTCAGATCAGAATTTTATCTCAAACCGAGAGGGATACGTGGTTGAACGAACGTAAAGCATGGATTGAAAAAGAGAAAATCAAATGTAAAATGCTTAAACAAAAAGCCCGCATCAAATGGTCCCTTGAGGGAGACGAAAACTCAAAGTTCTTCCACAATTACGTCAAAAGGAGAAACACGAAAAATAATATTTTCGGCATTTCAATTAATGGTTGTTGGTCGGAGGAACCAAGCGTAATTAAAGATAAAATCTTCAACCATTACTCGAACATCTTCAAAGCTAATAATGATTCTTCATGCTCTTTCAACCTTCAATCAAAGATCTTAAACGACAATGATAATGAGATGCTCGAAAACCCCTTTAGTGAATCCGAGATTTGGGAGGCAATTCGTTGTTGTAGTAGCTCTAAAGCACCCGGTCCGGACGGTTTCAATTTGAAATTCTACAAAAAATATTGGTGGTTAGTGAAGAATGATGTAGTTAACGCTTTCAACTGGTTTTGGTCAAATATGGAATTCTCCAAGGGGTGTAATGCTTCCTTTACCACACTCATCCCCAAAAAACATAACCCGCTAACCCCCAGTGACTTTCGCCCCATTAGCCTTATCGGGTCTTACTATAAAATTGTGGCAAAAGTTCTTTCAAAGAGACTCGAAAAGGTTATCCATAAACTCGTAGGTTCCGAACAAAGTGGATTCTTGAAAGGAAGATTTATTCTCGATGGGGTTCTCATCGCAAACGAAACTATCGATGAACTCAAACGACAAAAAAGAAAAGGTTTCATTTTCAAGGTAGATTTCGAAAAGGCTTTTGATTGCCTAAAATGGGACTTCTTGATGGAAACCATGGAGAATATCGGGTTCGGTAATAGATGGAAAAAATGGATCTTCGCATGCCTTAGCTCCGCCTCAATATCCATTCTCGTTAACGGATCCCCAACCCGTGAATTCACCCCGGAACGAGGTGTTAGGCAAGGTGACCCACTCTCCCCCTTTTTATTCATAATTGCGGCGGAAGGTTTAAACCTCCTTGTAAAGCGTGCCATGTTGTCGGGGCATTTCAAAGGGATAGAAGTCGGTAAAGAAAAAGTCATAATTTCGCACTTACAATACGCCGACGATACCATCTTTTTTGGTGAGTGGTCCCGTCACAACATATTGAACACCATGAAAATTCTCAAGTGCTTTGAAGATCTCTCGGGTCTAAAAGTTAACTTCCATAAAAGCAATCTATTCGGTGTTGGTGTTTCGAATGGGGACTTGGAAAGTATAGCTCTAAGAATCGGATGTAAAGCGGGTGATTTTCCTTTTACCTACTTAGGTTTACCCATAGGAGTTAAGATGAACAAACCCACTCATTGGCTTCCGGTGGTGGACAAATTCAAAAAGCGACTCGCGGAGTGGAAATCAAAAACTTTATCTTTCGGAGGTCGGCTCACATTTGTAAAATCCGTTCTCTCTAGTCTTCCACTTTATTACTTTTCACTCTTCAAAGCCCCGTCCTCTATCTTAAAACAACTTGAATCGCTTCGTTGTAATTTTTTCTGGGGCGGGTCCGGGTCGGGTAAGAAAATATGTTGGGTTAAATGGGATGACACTTTACTACCTTACGACTCGGGAGGTTTAGACATTGGATCGCTTTCCGCCAAAAACCTAGCCTTGCTAGGAAAATGGTGGTGGCGGTTCAAATCGGAACCTTGCTCACTTTGGACTAAAGTGATTTCTAGTATTTACGGTAGGGACGGTGGGCTTGTCACTAACGACTTTTGCAGGTTTAAGAAACTCGGTGCCACTTGGTTTAACATCATCAATATCACTAAGGATTTCGAGAAAGCTGGATGGGATTTTTCGCATATTTTTTTGCAGGTTTCTAAAAGATGGAAAACGCACAGCTTTTTGGCACGACCGTTGGCTTGGGAGCTTCATTCTGAAAGAAAAATACCCCCGATTATTTGCACTTGATACTGATAAAAGTTGCACCGTCTTCGATCGGGTGGACTTAGCTGGGTCATCCTTTTCATTCAATGGCAGTTGGCTCCATTCTCCAAGGGGCAGAAGCGCTAGCGATATGGAGGAGCTATCAAGTTTGATCGAGAACTTTACTCCACCTCAGAATACTAATAACGTTACCGAAGACTCGTGGCTTTGCACCCTAACAGATTCGGATAACTCTTTCACCAAACAAGTTTCGGCAAACTTAGACATGCTTCGTCTCCAACCTTCAACTGTAAAACCACCTACAAAACGCAACAGATCTGTCCCATTAAAAGTTGAACTTTTCGTTTGGCGAGCAAAACTTCATCGACTTCCAGTTAAACTCGAACTTGACAAACGTGGTTTAGACCTCGGTTCGGTTCTTTGCAATATCTGCCAAGACTCGTCCGAGACAACCGAACATATTCTTGCCACATGCCCCCAGGTTAAAGCTATATGGTTGGATTTTTACAAATGGTGGAATTTTTCTCCCCCGGCAGAACTAAACGTCGCGGATTTATTTTCAAGTAGATGCAGCTCCAGTCTCTCATCGATAGGTTCAAAAATATGGGAAGCCACCAAGTGGGTCTGCGGTTATTCTATTTGGAGATATCGCAACCTAAAAATCTTTCAAAACCAAATCTGGGACATACCTTCAATTCTAGCGGATATCCAACTTTCATCCTTTAAATGGATTTCGGGTCGAATAAAGAAAGCTCAAATTCAATGGTCACAATGGCTCATTAACCCGAGCTCGTATTGCGTTGTTACATCAAGAGTGGGCATTGGCTAATACCCCACAGCATCCCCTATGCTTCTCGTGGCTAACCTTCTATAAGGCAAGATCTTCAGGGGTTAAACGGGCCTTGGAGTTTATGCTTTGTCGCTGCTCGATCAGCACTGTGTACTACTTCGTGTCCCTACTCGATTCGTTGAGTCCCCTCTCCTGGGGGTTTTACTTATAGTCGGTTTTTAATTCCATTTGTCTAGTAGTTATAATCGTTGGATGTTTGTTACTTTTCGGGGATGTATAATGTACATATATTTATATATTAATAAAATTATTTTGCCTTTCAAAAAAAAAAAAAAAAAAAAAAAAATATATATATATATATATATATATATATATATATATATATATATATATATATATATATAAGAAACCACATAAAATTGCAGATTCAATATCCAAGTTAAGATGCTAAAACATAAACTGGCTAACAAAAATACCAAACACAATAACTACATGATGAACATTAAGCAACTGTAATTGACAAATGCTTCCAGCTAAAAAAAAAATCTATATCAGCAAAGTAAATATAAAGCCACTACCAAAAAAGAGTTGGCAAAAAAAGAATAACCAACGCATAAACAACTTCTACAACATACATGGGAAACTTATAAATTTGAAGAGCAACATAACAATAACATACAATAAATACACTATATAAACTAAAAAACCTCGTATTATTCAAAATATGCACCGGATATTAACGAAAACAAAGTCGACATTTTAAAAAAAAATTGACCCTTTGTTACAAACTTTAAGGTGCCCCTAAGCTGATTTTATCATCGGCTGCTTAAATCAGATGGTATGAAATTGAAAAAATAATGAAGTAATTGAGCATGCAAGTGAAATAATTAAACACCATTGACTATAGAACTCATAAAGCAGCGGGAAAAAATACGAGTTAACACGACGAAACGATTTAGATCGACACCAAAATTGTAGTTTTTCTGCAAGGAGATCGACGGTGTGTAACATCTGGTAAAATTTGTAGTGCGTAGGGCCGCCTAATTCTGCTGAAAACCGCCATAGTTGATGGACAAAATTTGTTTGGGGTTCTTTGAATTTTTTAGGGGAGACAGAAGAATGAAAATTTCTGAAAGGTGGAGACAAAAGAGAGTAGGTCAATAAAATTGAAGGGAGTAATATCTCATGTATGACGTCTAAGTAGGAAGGATGCCATTTTAGGTTTGTTGCTGAAGCAAAGGACATAAGTTTGTGTGTTTTTTTAGTATATAAGGGAAATAAGTTTAGATTTGGTCAAAGTAATTACTCCGTATAACATTAAATTTAATTTTTATTTTATTTTTGCAGGAACACATGATAATTTTTTAAGAGATCCGAAGATCAACAATAACTGATACAAAAGTAAATCAAACAAACAAAGCTCTAATCAAACTAACATCCTAAACAAACAAAATCACCAAATGGTCACAAACACGTTTCACTAATATCTAAAAGACTAAAGCTATAACATGAGTAAACATTATAGCGACTGCACTAAATACCATTCCACAACTCAAATAACCCCAGAGAACATCAGAGATATTCTGGCCAAGAATCAGATAACAAACGAAAGAAAAAAAAATAAACTGACGACAACTGCCATTGGGCAGCCGGAAAACAAACTGATAAAGTCCAACCATCGGCACATCTCGCATCACAGCCAAACCACTACATGAGAGAACGAAGGTAGAAGAATCAAGCGAGCTGTGCGAACCATGTGGTATCCCACTACCAACCGACACAAAAGCACGCGCCTGAAAAATATATAACACTGGCGACTGACATCAACGCAATCAACAATCCTGGAACTCTAACAAAAGCACTCCAACGCCTGATCTACAGAAAGAACCAAACTACTAAAACAAGTACTCATCGCCTGAATCTCTTGCAAATTCAATGCCGAAGAAAGAATTCTGGTCACAAAAAGCAATCGTCGGCGAGGTCTAAATCACATCAGAACACACAACTATCCTAAATCCAGTGAAGCAATGGAGATCAAGGCACACAGGCGGCCAAGAATGACGGCCAAACCTCCGGCTAAAACAGAGACACCTCCGGCCACACCCATGAACGAAGAACCACCATGGAAGATTAGGGAAGATGTAGGCCACCAAAACTAAACAAAACCCGACCATCAACGACACTCCCGGACAACCAATTTCCACCGCTAAAAAAATGACAATGAGAAAAAGAGGGTTAGCTGGAAAACAAGACTCAAAATTGAATTCGTTGGACCAAATATAAACTTAGGGGCAACTTAACCAACTTAATATTGTTGTATACAAACAATTGAGCTATGACATAGTTGTTGTCTACAAACATTTGAAACATGACATGGTGTTGTCTACAAATATTTGAAGTAAGACATTTTGTTGTCTACGAATTTTTGAAATACGAATCTTTTATGGCCATCCATTCTTTAATACTATTGTGGAATTAAACCTATAACTCACCAACTTTATGTTCACCTTTAGCATGTCTCTCATGTACTAGATGATTTGCTTCCGCTGATTGCTATTTGCTTAGAGGTCGCATGCTGCATAACTGGAGATCGAGTTATTATTCAAAAACACTTTATCTTATTAAGTGTACCGTATTACTTTTATATGATTTTTATGGTAACTTTCTATTTTGGGAAAGTTTTGGAAAATAAATGTAAATCATTTGGAAAACGTCTCATATAGAGAGCGCAATCATTGTTGTGGGACCTAATGATTAACACGCCGTCAAATGGAATTTGGCGGGGTGTTATACCTGATCAATTATCAAACATATGCAATTCAACTCACCATTCTCCCAGAGTTATCTTGAGTAAACATAACAGTCACGATTACACAGTACAAGGTTCCTGTCACCGAAGACCTCTAAACTGTGGCTAGTCAAATTGACTGACTTATAGACTCGAACTGTGACCCAGTATTCACTGTAATCAATAATCGTGTCAACGTTCGTTGCACATGATCAACCCATATATCAACTAATGAACAAATTAATTCATCTCTTTGGTCTAGATAATGCTCAATTTACCTAACCTCAATAACCACTTGAAATAATTATGACATACTCCAATATTTACAACCACAACTAGTCAAATAGCTCAGGATTAAAAAATTGAAAATAAATGCAATAGACTTCAACAAGTATTCACTCACTTGAACAATCACATATACCAATTAATTTGCACAAAAGTTTTAGCAAGAATATTTATGTGTTTAAGTAATAAATCATCATCATACATGTAATAATCAATCATAAAAATACATTTAATATAGTATTTAGCCTATATGAACATAAATAGTTTAGCCAACAATCATACTTGAAAACAAAATCATATCACGATGGAAAAAGAAATTCATAGTTTAACAAAGAATTAACCTAAGAACAATGATCGATCTTGAGTCTTGATAGGCTAATATGATACGCTGGAACCTGAGAAGTTCAACAAGCCGACTAACTCATAAGTTAATATGTAATACATTTAGCTAATTGGACTCAGAATACACAATTTAATATGAAGGTTGACTTGCAACGACTATTTCTTGTGTAATAGTCATCTGTAACGGTGGTTTGTAAGCCACAGTTTTGACATGATTGTTAGTTATGGTAGGGTTCTAATCACCTAAAAACATCGTAGGCAAGTTTCTAAATTAATTGTGTCTTGCAGAGTAACTATTCTTGAGAACAAGTTGAGATTTTGCCTATAAATATTGGAGTTTTATGTTTTGGTTTTGATGAGGTGATTGAGAGTTGCATTTTTGAGTCTCTTTTCATATCGTGAGGTAATTCTCTTTTCACATGTGGCTACATTATTGTCAGTTATCATAGCTGTGTAAGGACATGTGATGGTAATTAAATAACGTTGTGAGGAATTCTTGTAATATCATTTGTAATTTATCATAGCCGTGTAAGGATATGTGATAGCCTCAGAGTTAAGAGTTATATGGTTGATACGGTCATGAAAGGCTTAGAAAGTTCTCGCGTTAAAGGGAAGCTCATTAACTCAAAGGCGTCTCCAAAACCTAAATCTAAGAAAGTCAAACCCTGAAAAGTCTATGGAGTGGAGTTGGAAGTCTTGATGGCATTTGAGCTTTTACTTGGTGTTTAGTTTTGTCTTTGTTTTATTTTTTAGGCTTGGTTGACTCTCTATGGTAGATGGGTAAGAATCTTCCTCTTTTGTGGGTTTGATTGTGTGCCCTCTCGCAACGATGTTGCTGGTTTATTAAGTGTGGTTTGTTTGTGGTGGTGTTGATCCATTTTTAGTAGGTGTTAGCTTAGTTCGTTATGTTTGCTATGTTCTTTGTGGTTTTGCCCGTTTTTCGTGCTATCTTGTATTGATTTTTTTTGTTGTTAATAAAATTTTCGGTTTTTTATTTTGGAAAAAAGATACATATTTTGTTATTGACAACACTTAAGTTTTTGTACTTTAACCACACACACGCACTAATCTTTAGGTATTTTTAAAAACTCCAAGAATATTTTTACAAACAACTCTAATAATGCTATTAAACTTAAGAACTACTAATTGCACATATTCAAACCATATAAGTTATCAAATGAAATTATTGAACACTTATATAGATGCATTTAAGCTTTAGATTGAGTTTTAACTTTTTTTTTTTAACAACGATTTTTACATCAGCGGATCATTTATTTCAACGACCCTTATCATTTGCACATAACACACACGTTCAGGTAGAAACTCGAACCCGCTCGATGGTACCCGGAAACACATCCATACGAGCAGTGTTTGGGTAGAGTTCGTGTACGGATCCGGTACAACATCAAAGCAGACTTATTTTAATGAGACATCTTCTCTCACGAAGAGATTTAAATTGGTGACCTCAACCTAGGCATCCCACGTAATGTGGAGGGTGAACTTGAGAATTAATTGTGTGTGCAAAGATTCAAACCTCCATCTCCTCTGTGAAAAGAATGCGTCATCCACTACACCACAACCACAAGTTCGAATTGTAACTTTTTATAGTCAAATTTTGTTAACACTTCTCAATTAATGAATTTAAATGTTTAAATGAAGATACATTTATGCTTTTGTGAAAAGTTATACCAAGATGCATTTATGCTTTTGTGAGAATTTACAACTTTTCAATGGATAATGGTTAAAAAGTTGGTCAAACACATCAATCTTCTAAAATTACCCTCTCGCGACCACAAAGGTATACCAACTCTAAGCAACTCGTAAAACGAGTTGTAGCTTCTAGATTAGTCAACCCGCATAGCAAGTTGGATCACTCGACTCCGAAAGGGAACCACAAAAAAATAATCAGTACATAGCGTTTAAACTCGAAACTTTAGGTGCTTGTTAGTGGTTCTTAGTTGAAAACATGAGGATCACAAAAGGAAAATTTTAAAACCGGGGCTAATATATAATAATATAAACGTTTGGGGAAGTTAAAGTAAAAAAGAAAAGAGTAAGGGTACATTTGCAATTTTCAATACTTCCGCCAATAAAAATCAGCTAGCGGACCCTCACCTCACTCAGCTCTAAAAAAACATTTCTTCCCCCAAATTAAGAATCGCAAAAATCGAGCCGTTGAAATTGCAGTCAAATTCAGCGCTGTTCACATCTTAATCAGGTGAATTAATCGACTAAAATTTCATTTTAGCATCCAAAGTTCATCGTCATTATTTGTAACAGTTAGTTAAATGCGTCATGACGTTGTTAACGTTTATTTATGGATTGCTGTTGTTATTATATATAAGTTTAATATGTTAATTATGATTTGGATAGTGCGTAGTGAACATAAGCGTGTGTACATGTTGAAATAATTATTTTTTATTTTTTTATATATTTTGAGATTTTTGAAGTCTTTGTATGTATACACTGAAATTGAAACCCTGGAGTATGAGATTTTGGACCGATTTTGTTAGTACACACGCTCTGTGATTTTGTGTTTGATTTGTAGTGATTATGTGAACGGTAGGGCTTAATTAAATTTAGGTAAATGAGTGTATATTGTTTGGTTAAGGAAAATTTTAAATGTAGCATACTTGAGTTTGTTTTTGTGTTTATAGTTCATATCTTTGATTATGCGACTGTTAGGGTTTCAATAGAAATCAAGTAAATGAGTGCTAGTTGTGACATTTTTGAAGTTTTTGTAGATTGCTTGAACCTGAAACCCTGTAGTTTGAATTTTTGGGACCAACTTTGTTAATACACATACTCATTGGTAGTAGAAATTAGGTAAATGACTGTTGGTTGTTTGTTGCTTCGTTTGGCTGTAACATTAGGATTAAGGTGAATATATAAATGACCTATACTTGCGATTTATGTTTGTGCGTGATTTTTGATTTTGATTATGTGAATCCTAGGGGTTTAATAATAATTAAAAATTAGGGACATTAGTCTTCCTTATTCCTTGTTTTGTTTGGCTATAACATTAGGGTCAAGGGATATATTAAATGACATATACTTGAGATATGTGTTTGATTCGTAATTGCTATTACGTGAATGTTATGGTTAAATTGAATTCAGGTAGATGAGTGTTGATTGTTTGCTGTTTGGTTTGGCTATAACATTTGGGATATAGGGTTATGGGAAATATATAACTGATTCTTACTTGAGATTTATGTTTGTGTTTGATTCGTAATTATGCTTATTAGGTACATTAGTATTAGTTATTTGTTGGTTTGTTTGGCTATAACATTAGGGTTTAGGGAGATATTAAAGGACATATGCAGGATTATGCGAGTGTTAGGGTTTAATAGATTTTTGGTGGACGTGTGCCGATTGTTTGCGTTGGCTGTAACAAAAGGATTGAGGGAAATATTAAATGACATATACTTGAGATTTTGTGTGTGTTTCTGAATTATAACACTGACTGCATACGCACGTAAGAGTCGATTTAGTGACATTTATATAATTTTTATCGTTATTACAGTTTCTTTTGGCATTTATGTTTAATTAAAGAAACAGAATAAGTCAGCGACTAATTCACATTCTCAATTTAGAAGCCTTAGTTATATTTTTTTGTGATATATATCAAGTAGCATGCAAGTAAAAGTTAGCCAGCCACTATGTTCAAGCTAGTGATGAATTCAGACTGCGCTAGTTTAGTATTGGACCAATGATTAACATTTTATTTTTCGGTATTTCCAATTACTATTTTTGAGAGAATCATGAGTGGATTTTAAAATGTTGACGTATTTTCTGTTTACATATAAGGAGACTTATCATTTCATTCTACATTGGAAATATGTGAATTAGTACCTTTCTATCTACCTTGGTGCATTTTTTAGTTGTTATCTTCCTAATTTTGAAATATTGATCTCAATAATGTAATTTGCAAACATGATATTAGAAGAATTATCTTTATTTATATTCTGCTGCTGAATATGTAAAGGCTCAGTAATAAAGGAATAATACAAACTAATGCTTAGTTGCTTACTATTGGAAGCAAATTGTTACCTTTAGTGTTCGAACCCCATGTTCGCTTAAGTTAATATGCACCAGGTATATATATTAAGTTGTGGGCATTTAATATAGTTTTCAAGTTAAAATTAGGCATTTTATATAGTTTTTGAAATGTCGCTGCTAATATAATTGGAGTTTTTCTATGTCATGTGGCTAATTTGTAAATATAACCATGTAATGGGTCTGATACTGCTATGCCTGGAGTCTCTACGAATGTTGTTACTGCATACATTTGAGATGTGTCGTGCATATGATAATGTTGTCTATAACAAGGAGGATGCATTTTTCCCCTTTACTTTTCTATCTGTGTGCTGTTTATGACCTGAAGTATTTTGCGTGTTTGATTTTTTTAGCACATCTTCACGGCCGGTTAGATTCTTAATGAAAGAATGATTGTGTTGGAGGGTTGTCACAGTGACCATAAGGTGGTCTCAAACACCATGCAAATCAGCCGATTAGGAAATGGGGAGGCGGGGACCACCAACATGCATGACCAAATTAACCCAACACTTGTACAGGGCTTCAATGGAAGGCAAGGAAGCTTGGGATCTGGTGGAATCGTTGCGAGTACGTATCAAGGCGATAATGGTTCTGGAGATGTTTCGGGAACATCTACCGAAGGAGTGCGAGCCAAAGTAAGTGACTTTTGCAGCTTAAACTTATATAAAAAATCACTGTTGCAATACTAAATTAAATGCATAATTTTACCTTGACTACTATATTAGCTGCTTTTATATGCATCTAATATAGTTGGCAGCTTACAGTGTTGCTCGGTTTTGGCAGCCTAGGGAGTACTCGGTCAAACTCGGCCAAAACTCCGGGATTACTCGGAAATCGGTCAAAACTCAGAATATGAGTCAAATTTTGTCAAAACTCGGGCAAAATTGGTCAAAGTCAAACTTAGTCAACATCACAGTACTCCCCGAGTTGCCGAGTACTCCCTAAAAGTCCCGACCGAGTACTCCCCGAGTTGCGATTTTTGCTAACTTGTAAAAAACTGAAGTGTTGGTCCTGTTATTTTAGAAGGAAACAGTCTACTGTATGCCAGTCTTGCTTTAGGTTTCAAATAAATGGAATTTGTTCAAATCTATTGAAATAATTTATATTTTTATAACTATATACAGCTACTTATAGTTACCATGAAAAGTCTTTATTGGATGTGGTATCAGGTTTGGATGTTATAATAAGAAAGGCTCTGATTTTGGAGTGTTTTTTGCTATGAACAGTGTCTTCTTTGGTGTTTGTTGTGTTTTTGGATAATTTGCATTATTAAAGTTTATAACAAAAAAATAACTGCAGAAGCAAATGGGACAGCATGAAGACATGACTCTTCAGGATATGTATACCAAAGAAGGTGATTTTGATGATGAAGATGACAGTGATTGGGACCCGTTAGAAAGCCAGATAATGATTGTCAAATGGAATTGCGTCAACTGTACAATGGCAAACCTTGATGATGCAATCTATTGCCATGTATGGTTATATCAACTTTTTATGATGCTTTAATTCTATTATTTATTAATATTATCTTACACGATATATATGTCAATAAGCAACAAACTTTTTATATGTAGATATGTGGAGAGCATAAAGAATCTGGAATCCTTAGGCATGGGTATCTCGCATCGCCTATAGAGAAGGCAGATTCATTGGAACGAAATGGCAAGTCTGCAGGTGATATTCTACATTGATATGTGTGCTTGTTGTTAGTGAACGTGAGAGATTTATTTATATTCAATTAGATAACTTTAAATATTTTAAATATAGAAGACAGTCAAATGCATGGCTTGTAAGCATGTCCAGGTACAGTTATCATTACAATCCATTTATTGTTAGTTGCTATATACGTTCATCAATACTACCAACATCTAATAACAAGATATATATTACATTACATTTCGGGAATTTTAGGGTTTTCCCTAAGGTAATAAGATATACGGTCTTCTATTTTTGCGAAATATATGGTCATCCATTGGTAGTACTTTTTTAATTGCTATATACGGTCATCAATACTGCCATCATTAAATAGCAAAATGTATGCCAACCAAATCTGAATGTTTATGATTTTTTTTTGTTTTCAATGTTGATATTTTATTGATTGATCTTTTCATTCTATCAATTGGTAGCTTCTTTTTCCCAAAATTCAGCCTCGCCAAAAATGACAGTAGTAGGATTTGATGACAGGATGTTGCTTCACTCCGAAGTAAGATTTCTTCCTGATATCTTAATCTTTTCACATACATTTGAACAAAAAGCCATTACCTTTTAATTATTCAATCGCCTAAATGTGAATCATTTACACTTTTCATGTTATCATTCTTTCTATTTTCTTTTCTGTTTGGTAATCCTTGAAAAATTGATTGCTATTGGACAACTGGTGCGAAATTGATTCATATATAAGGTTATAATGTGATACTCGTCACCATTCATAATCTGAACTCGTATTAATGTGCCAGATAAGCTCTTGAATAGACTAATGTGGCGGATATAGTAGACTTACAAATGCAAGTAGAACATGTCAATGTGATGAAAAATTTGTGTTCAACTAAAGCGATTTATTTTGTATTCCTATCCCTATAAATAATGTTTTTTTTATTATTATTATTTTTATTTTTTAATGCTGTAGATTGAAAAGAAGTCTCTTCCCCATCCAGAAAGACCAGACCGTCTTCGAGCAATCGCCGCCAGCCTGGCAACAGCAGGTGTGTGTGTGACTCTTGACCTTTTTAACCCATTCGACCATTTGACACATTCTACCTTGTAAAATATATTCTATATTTTTAACTTTTTTCATAAATTACAACGTTAAGATATTTCCACTTTTACATATGTTGCTTAGATCCTTTACTTTTTACTCGTAGGCATATTTCCTGGAGTATGCCAACCAATTCCAGCGCGAGAAATTACGCCAGAGGAACTCCAGATGGTAAGCATCTCCCTTATTATATTATTTTTGAGTAGTCATTAATTGCATAAATATCCTAAATAAGCTGATTGCCATGCTGATCTTCTAATATCCTATATTTTAGTCACCAATATCTGGAATCGTATTGCATTGCAGTCCATATGTGGTACAGCATATTTGCTGTTTACTTAGGCTATTGACTTAATGACCCAGATTAACACGATCTTTAAATTCAGGTCCATTCTGATGAAAATATAGTATCTGTTGAACTTACAAGCCAATGTGTTGCTAGGTATGTGAAATGATGATAACTAATAGCCTTCACACTATAGTATTGCTACATGTTTTTCATTTATCATTCGGTTATAATTGTTTCCTGGCAGTTATTTCACTCCCGATACTTACGCAAATAAAGATTCTGCGCTCGCTGCAAGGCTCGCGGCAGGATTATGTGCCGATCTTGCTAAATCAATATATTTTGGGCGTGCGAAAAATGGGTTTGCTTTGGTAAAATAGCTTATATTCTGGTCATTACAATTCACCTCTAGCAAAAGTTCTAAAAGTCGCGAGTCGGGCGTTGACCAACGTTGACTTTTAGTAGTAAATTAATCAAACAGATATATTACACTTAAGTATTTCAAACATGAAACATAGACATTTCAAACATAGATTTATGACGCGAAATCTAATTTTAAAATAAAGGTTTTGACCTAACTTTGACTTTGACCAACTCAGACCTGACTCGGCCGACTTTGACCCAACTTTTTAGCGTTGACTGACTTTTACAATAGTGACTCTAGCTACTTTATAAGTATCGTTATGTGTGTGATGGGTCAGGTGCGTCCGCCAGGTCATCATGCTGGTGTAAAACATGCAATGGGTTTCTGTCTGCATAACAATGCTGCAGTTGCTGCTGCTGCAGCTCGGGCTGCGGGAGCTGAAAAAGTGTTGATTGTTGATTGGGTAATGCATATAGTTTCTTCAGCTTCTTAATTATAGTTTAACTGTTTTTAATTAAAGATGGTAGATAGTATTTTTAGGTACTTAGTTTTAACGTAAATATATGCAGGACGTACACCATGGAAATGGGACTCAAGAAATATTTGATCAGAACAAAGCGGTGATTTTTTCTATAACTTTCTTCAGCCTGTTTTGTTGTCATTATCTTTACTAAAAGAAATATGGAGTACTTTTACTTTTTTGACTATCGAAGTTCAGTATCATTTGTGGTTCAACAAGTGGCTCTTTGAGCCACTTGTTTGTGTCCAAGGTTAAAAATGACGCTAGACAAAGACCAGTCAGTAAGGACCTTGAAAGGTCGAGTCGGTTGAGACACATTAATATTTCAAACATAAATGTTTTAAAAATAAATATTTACAAATAAGATGATGTGGTATTTGTTTAAATAATACGTATGTTTTTTATAATGTTTTCTACAATGATAGTGTATTTATTAGTTTATATTTAAGGGATACTTTGTAAGTCGATGTTTTTCCAAGCTATTTTTAAATGGGCTTGGGATTTCGTTTTACACTAGAACTCCGCCAGACAAAAAGTCGATTTTTGACTGACGTTGACCAACTTTGAACCGACTTTTCTCTACCTTGACCTAACTTTTCTAGTGTTGACCAACTAATTAGACGTTTTTGCACTCGAGAAATATTTGAGCAGAACAAAGCGGTGATTCTTTCTATCACTTTCTTCAGCTTGTTGATATTATTTTTACTAAAAGAAATATGGAATACTTTTACTTTTGTGACTATCGAAGTTCAATATCAGTTGCATGCTCTTTGAACCCACTTGTTTGTGTCCAAGGTTGAAAAAGCCGCGAGACGGAGGCGAGTCGGTCGGAAACTTGCAAGGTCAAGTCGGTCAAGACGGACGTTGACCAACATTAACTTTCAAAAAAATATATTAAATATAAATATTTCAAACATAAATATTTTAAAAATAATTGATGTACAAATAAGATGATGTGGTGTTAGTTTAAGTAATAGATATAGTGTATTAATTATTTTATCTTTTAGAAGTACGATGTAAATCGGTGTTTTTCGAAGCTAAGTTTTATTGTGCTTGGGATATTTGTTTACACTAGAACAATGCCAGACAAAAAGTCGACTTTTGACCCACGTCGACCCGACTTTGACCTAACTTTTAAGTGTTGACCGACTAATTAGACGTTTTTGGACGAAACGAGATGGGCTAGTCACCAAACCGCCGCAACGGCTGCCACAACCGCCGTTTGCAACCAAGTTTGTGTCACTACTGCTACTTGGTGTAGGATGTTGTTTGTCTTTTCTGATGATATTGAAAAATTCCAGGTGTTGTATATATCGTTACATAGACATGAAGGTGGAAAGTTCTATCCTGGTACTGGTGCTGCCTTTGAGGTAACCTAATTCTTTTCACTCAAAATATAGGATTGTACATGTGAATGCGACCGTGTTCATATTAAAAATTTATTTAAGTTTCACCCCATTTTTTTGATTAAAAAGAAGCTAATATTTTTCTGCCAGGTTGGTTCCATGGGTGGAGAAGGGTTCTGTGTAAATGTCCCATGGAGTCGCGGGGGTGTTGGAGATAACGATTATATATTTGCCTTTGAACATGTTGTGCTTCCAATAGGTTATTTATTGTTTATTTTCCACTTCTCTTTTATCCTTTTTTTTTAAATCTTTTTATGTTATCTGGCTAATAATATAATCATACTTGATTGCAGCTAAAGCGTTTGGCCCTGATATAACAATCATATCAGCTGGATTTGATGCTGCAAGGGGAGATCCCCTCGGATGCTGTGATGTAAGTCGGTCAAAGTCAAAGTTGGTTAAAATTTTAATATATTTTGAAATTAGATTTTGTGCCCTATATCTATATCTGAAAGATTTTTGTTTAATGTTTGATATATTTATATGTATAATGTATAATACAAATGCTTAATTTTTTTATTACTAAAAGTCAATGTTGGTCAACGTCTGACTCGTCCACAGCTTGCGAATTTTACAACCTTATTTCAGTGTATTTTTGACAGGTACTTCCGTAGCTAATAAGATATTATTATATTTTTGTAGGTGACGCCTGCTGGTTATGCACAGATGACAAAAATGTTAATGCCATTATCCAGTGGAAAGTTGCTTGTTATCCTTGAGGGCGGGTTCGTCATTTCACTTTTTTTTTTTATCATGTATGGACTTATTTTATAACCATATAAATAAATGATATTACAATTATACTTTTCTCAGATACAATCTCCGATCAATTTCATCATCAGCTACCGCAGTAATCAAGGTAAATACTCTTACTAATTAGGCATTAGTGCATTACTTATTAGAAGTGGCAACTGTCACACTACAATATTACTATATCATTTTCTTTGGACTTTAACGAACCACTTTTATTATCGCATTGCTATGATTCAAGGCATGCGATTTTTATGAAATAATGAATTGATTTTTTGTGGTTTGTGTTGAAGATCTTGCTTGGTGAAAGTCCTGACAGCATTTTGGAGAACAGTGTACCTTCTATATCTGGACTACGAACTGTTCTTGATGTTTTGAAGATCCAGAACAGTTATTGGCCTACTCTGGGACCCATCTTATTAGATCTCGAATCACGATGGGGATCATATGCTGTGCAGGAAATAAGTAAGTTCATTGTTATCTTGCTCCTCGTACTTGATTTTTTCTTCTTGATCAGGTCTATAAATAAAACAGGCGCTAACACCAATATTTAATCATGAATATGCTTGAATTAAATGTCGATGTGAGAATCATACCTCATGTGTTCTTGAGGGAAAAACTTGAATTCAATGAGTATGGAACCAATGTGACAAAGCCTGCTTTATCAACTGAAGCTCCAAAATTGGATGCCTTATCTATTTCCTTTCCCTTGTAAGGGATTGAAACCAACTTGTCTTGAAACTCATGATGCGTGACTGACTCAGACCGACTTTGACCCGACTTTTTAGCATTGACCGACTTTTAAGCCGTGTTTGGGCGACTCGGGACGGGCTAGTCCCCAAACCAACGCGTTGTCCGACTCCAACTATAGTGGATATGAGTGGGAAGGTTGCTTTCTTGTTCTATACAGTAAGATTAGTGACTTAGTATGCCGCAGGGTCAGGTCTTTCATTAACCAACTCCAACTAAATTAAAGAATAGTTTAAATAAAAATGTGATTGACCTTAATCACATATTATTCTTATTCCAATGCATGATATTCTTGAAAGTGATTTGAGGTATCTTTGGTGTTATGTGGAGTGGACCACTTAAAAAGTCACCTTTCTAAGTCTTTAAATTAAAGATTGGCGTTAGAATACGGAAATAAGAAATATTCCAGCAGTGCCCATAGGAATCCTTGTTCACATTAATATGCTATACCACCCCTCGTAATCTTGAAGACTACCCTTTTACCTCGTATATGCAGGATTGGGTATTGTTGTCATCATCTTGAAGACTATATATAAGTTTTTCATATATGCGGGATTGGGTATTGTTGTTGTCATCTTGAAGACGATATAACAGTTTCACTTTTCTTTGGTCTTATTTAATGGTGTCAAAAGAAATGTGATATTGGTTCTATAAGTTTTAAGAAGGGTGATTCGGGTGTAAAAAAATGTGAAATGTAATTCTTCATCTTGAAGACTAACCTTTTCAGTTTCTGGGTCTCGTAATGGTGTAAAAATAATGGGTTGGGTAATGGGTTATAACAAGTATGTGTTGATACTTGTTGAAGCGCGTTGGTTTGGGTTGACCTTGCCCACTATTTATCCAATTGTTTAAAGCTTACATTGTAAATAATTTGTGTTTAAATCATATTACTAAAACAATCATCTAGCTTTTAACTCATTTTTGGCAGATTTTTGCGTGTTCAATTTTTGCTGAACTTTCTTTGATTTATCCGTTAGAGGAGTTGAAATAACTTGAGCTGACCCGTCCTAAGGTAAATGGGCTGCAGTTGCCACAACTAGTGGGGTCCATATACTTGACGTGGGAAGAAATGAAAACCATTAGATTCCCCATAATCAGTCATTCTTGTTTGTTGGTACTCTGGGGTAATGATATTTCCACTTAGGTATTTGATAAATTCACTCATATTATGCATTAGGTTAATTGTACTGTACATGACGTTAAACATCATTATGAGTGGATTTATCAAAATTATAAGTGGAAATATGGTAAAATCTTCAGTAAGTATATATTAATTTTTTGAATCTTGATATATCGTTATCTAATTTTCATCTTGCAGAGAAAAAGAAAAAGCAACGATTTATGGTACCGTCATGGTGGAAAGTGGGACGAAAGAAGTTTCTTCATCACATTCTTTCCGAGCACCATCGCCTAAACTCGAGAAAACGTACCAGATCATCGTTATGGCTGTAAAATGTTCCTTATAGTTGCCCTCATTTTGTACTAATTTTGTATTTGTTACTGGATTTTTTTTACCAAGAGGGCATCTTGACTAGTTCTAGTATTTAGTCATGAAGATATTATCATACTTTTGGTTTTTTCTATCTTTTTGACATCCGCAGACAATGATGTTTGACAGCTTAACTTTAGTAAACACCATCTCTGTGTCACATTTTGGGCCTTAGAAAGTTAGAAGATAAACCACCATAAGATTATTTCAAATTTTTTTTTTGATCATGAGTTTGATTTACAAATCCAGAGCAACGTACGACATTCAATGCAAAAGGTACTAGTCAATTATATCATTATTCTTGTTGGTACAAATAATTGCAAGTTGAAATATTTTGAGCTTGAAAAATGTACAACAGTTGGTGAAAATTCTTTAACCAACAGAAATTGATCATTAAAAAGTTGCTGTGGTCCTACTTCAATTGCCCTTTCAATGAACCTTTTACAATCCCAATTTTTGTGAAAGAAAAGCTCATCAATTGGAGTGCACTATCAAATGCTAGCACTATGACTAGGGTGATTATTGCACAAAGTGAAAAACCCTTAAAAGATTCTGTCTTCATTGATGCATTGTTAGGTTTAATCTTTCATATGACGTGTTCCAGCTTCAAAGTACCGAGTACTACTGAGCTATTGCTATATTGGTGTTATTGATGCATTGTTGGTGGTGGGGCCATCGGGTACGCAACCGGCATAATGTACGGTGGATGGTGGCCGTGAGGCATCATTACCGGAGTTCCAACTGCCGATGGCAAATGGCCAGGAGCAGTGGCTACCGGGTGGCCCATCGGTGCTCCATACATACCCATACCCGGTGGCATACATGGTTGGCGCGGCCTGTGTTTCATGGGTGCACCAACCGTTGAACCGGTTGATGGGTTTGTACTCCCTGATTGACCTGTAATTGGCATTTGGTGTGAAGAAACATCACCGTTATTGATACTAGTGATGTCATGAATACTAGTTCGCCGTCTATCTCTATTCATTGAGTTCAATCTTATGAAGTATTTCTGGGCATGGCTTGCAACTTGTGTAGGTGTTCTTGAAATCACATAGTTTCTTGATATGCTCCTCCAATCACCTTTACCAAACTTGTCCAATCCCAACAAAAATAACCTGTGCAGTTGTACAACGTGCGTAAGAAGTTGTACTAGGCTCAATCTATCCATATAACATTATATTGTACTGGATTTGCTGCTTGCTCTAGAAAATAACCTAGATCTAGAGATAGTTGTGCATATATTGCAGTGCCTAACATTGTACACTTTGCAACAGAAATTGTACAATGCTCTTATAACAATAATTGTTTTCTTGTCAATCAACCACATCATGTACTCTCAATGCATTAATTCTCTAATAATAATTTCATAATAAGTAAGAAATTAAGAATCATAGTACTTGTACAATCAAAACAATTATTCTGAGAGTTCATTTTTCATAAAACTGAAAGCTGATAATTCTGATTAAAAGTTGTAAGGTTTTACCAGTTCGTGTGAAATATTCTTCATTATGTTAACTAATTCATGGATTCTCTTAATCTAAGCTATGCTAGAACTATTTACCTATATTGGGATAAAATAGCGAAAACTTCGATTAGTTACATACCTATGCTCTTCTTCGGTCCATGGAATCCCTTTTCGACGTTCTTGTTCTGCTCTAGAATTCGCTTTTCCGCCACCTTGGCCAGCAGAATCATGACTGGTTCCCGAGAACCCGTTGCTATAATTACAAGACGAGCGTCGATTCGAATTTGATCCATGATGGTTGTGTTCTTTAGTAGAAGAGGAAGATGATTCCTCTCCAAGATACTTGGGAATTGGAATGATTCCACCTTCAATGTCATCAACATCTTCAACAAGTAATTGATAGTGTTGTTTTAACTCTGGAATGGTTTTAGTAGGTACAAGTGAAGCAATTGTATCCCATTGTTCTTTGGAATCAATATTCCAATGGTTGGCAATGGCATTCTCAAAGGCCTTATCTTCTTCTTTGCTCCAAACTTTTGATGATGACATTATTGTTGTTGTACCTATTGCTTTAATGGTTGTATTAGAATGAGATGTTGGTTGAAGGTTTGGAGAGGAGAGTTTTTGTTGAATGATGTAGAGGAAAAAGTGAGAAGGGTAGTGAAGGATAAGAATTGGGGCATCAATTGTATTAATGGAATAGGACCACTCTTTAGTTGAAGGGATGGGCTTTTTTGTCATTTCCTTTACAAATAATACTTCTTCAACAACAACGGCTACAGACTTTTTTCCACGTCCCAATTTTTATAACTAATGAACGAATAGATTTTTGTATGATGACTATGATCATATGAACTACCTTAATAGTGATGGAGTAAGATGTTAGCAAAATGAAATACATTTTACGTTTGTGTTAGTATTAAACTAAATAAATTTTTCTCAAGAACGGAATCAATGTATAAGTTGATTAAATAATGAAAATGGAGTGAAAATATACACTTTGAAAGAAATGTTTAGAGCAAAATTTAAATGATAATTACCAAATATGTTTGCATTAATAATAGAATTAAGGAAACCCTAACACGATTCCAAATAAAAAAATTCATTCATTTCGATTTATTTGAAAGGGAAAAAATCTAGAGTTCCAAACCTAAATAGACATCCGAAATGTCCATGAATCTCAATGATCAAGAATTGACAATTGACGAGGTAATTTGAACGTGTTAAGTGCTCCGTAATAAGTTTCATGTAGTGAAAAAAAATGGATAGGAGTTGGTCACGTTGCAACAGCTTCCGACCAGTGGCGAAACCAGAGTTTTTTCATCGAGGAGAAAACTTATTTAAAAGCACTCTCATTCGGTGTAAATTTTTTTCTTCCATGAAAATACAACATTTTGGGTCAGGATTTTGGATTGGGGGCAAAATCAAATTTTAAGTCTGAAATTTCAAATCCGCCGGAGAGATCAAAAAATCTAAAATTTTAACATTGAAAATTTCAAATCAACTGGGGGCCGATGCCACCCCTACCCCTATGTAGTTTCGCCCGTACTTCCGACACACCTAACACCGTTGCGATAGGAGGGGCCTTTTCAAGTGGCATTCTCTGGGTTAAACACATTTGACATTCCAACATTCGTTCACGGTGTTTCGAACAAAGTTCTCGGTTTGTGTCTCCCTGAGCGATAGTTCTTCCTTTTCTTATTCTTATTCCATTCTTCTCATTAGTTAAATACTATACTTGTTGATCGTTCTACTAATAAACAGTGGTAGAAACTTAGAATACGTATGGTCCTACACTCATTCACTTCTCACCAACACTTGTCCGTGACCATATCACCACTACTTATGGTCTAAGCATTAGTTTTTTAGTCACTTAACCCTTCAACATGTGCATTGATAATGTATTAAAGTGGATATCTTGGAGGTTGAATAAATTTATTTAAGAAATATGTTCTGCAAGCGTCCGTCATTTCTTCTTCTTTTTTATATTTACAGTGAAAGCTTTACAATTTTACATTCTCGACATAAAACATCTTTGTAAAATTTACATCTTCTCAATACTATTTACATTTTAATCATTTTTTTACACAAGCGTTTCTGCAAATATACATGCAATTTCTTTTCTTGATCATCAATTCTGATATATATGTAACAAATCTGTTATATATTGTGACATGCTCTTTACATAAAATATACATTTGAGGATCCCTTAGTTAATGTGTAAACGAGACGTAATTGTTTCTCCGCTCGATTGTTCGCACCTGTTAGAGCTCTCTTCAACCTGCTCTCATGGCTAGATCAATCGGTTTCGGGTCAAGTAGGAGATCTTTCTATTTGAATCCTATCATATAGCTATAGATTTCATTATCTGAATAATGCGAAGCATCATACTAACACATTTTAAATCTGATATACGTAATTTACCAATTTACCGTAAGTGTGTGTATATATATATAGGGGCAGGATCAATGGGAAGTAACCAATCGGGGGGAATCGGGGGAAGCAAAAAAAAAAAAATTCGTTTTTTTTTGAATTTTTTTTTTCCGGCATCAAGATCACACGAAAATATGAACATTTAGAAGAGACACTTCGTGATGAATGTTATTATTTAGGCGGGAAAACGATCAACAAAAATAACATTCAAGATAATATTGTTCGTGAAGAATATGAACGTTTTTTTTCCATGCTTTGTGAAGTAAAATTTAGCCCGATTTAGAGTTTAGGGTTTAGGGTTTAGGGTTTGGTGTTTTGGGTTTATTCCATAAACCCAAAACACAAAACCCTAAACCCTAAACCCTAAACTCTAAACCGTTCGTGTTAAAAACTCAATCTAAATCCTAAATCTAAACCTTAAACCCTAAATTTCTAAACCCTAATATCTAAACCCTATAAACCCTAATATCTAAACCCTAATATCTAAACCCCAATAGCTAAAACCTCAAAATACGTTCGAAAAACACGATAATTGTTATATATTACTTCTTCGAGCGTTTTCCCGCCAAAATAAAAACATTTATCACAAAGTGTCTCTACTAAATGTTCATATTTTCATCTCATCTACAATGTCCGTGAACAAAGTTTTTTCAAAAAACGAAAAAAAAAGTTTTTGCTTCCCCCCGCTTCCCCTCGAATGGTTACTTCCCTCTTGATCCTACCACTATATATATATATATATATATATATATAGGGGCAGGATCAATGAGGAAGTAACCAATCGGGGAGAAGCGGTGGAAGCAAAAAAAAAAAAAAAATTCGTTTTTTTTGGAATTTTTTTTTCCGGCATCAAGATCACACGAAACTATGAACATTTAGAAAAGACACTTCGTGATGAATGTTATTATTTAGGCGGGAAACGATCGACAAAAATAACATTCAAGATAATATTGTTCGTGAAGAATGTGAACGTTTTTTTTCCATGTTTTGTGAAGTAAAATTTAGCCCGATTTAGAGTTTAGGGTTTAGGGTTTAGGGTTTAGTGTTTTGGGTTTATGGAATAAACCCAAAACACTAAACCCTAAACCCTAAACCCTAAACTCTAAACCGTTCGTGTTAAAAACTCAATCTAAATCCTAAATCTAAACCCTAAACACTAAATTTCTAAACCCTAATATCTAAAACCTCAACATACGCTCGAAAAATACCATAATTGTTATACATTACTTCTTCGAGCGTTTTTCCGCTAAAATAAAAATATTTATCACAAAGTTCTTTATTAAATGTTCATATTTTCATCCAATCTATAATGTTCGTGAACAAAGTTTTTTCAAAAAACAAAAAAAAAAAATCTTGCTTCCCCCCCTTCCCCCCGATTGGTTACTCCCCCTTGATCCTACCACTATATATATATATATATATATATATATATATATATATATATATATATATATATATATATATATATATATATATATATATATATAGTGAAGGGATCCAAAGAAAACTAAGGGTAGGAGAGAACCCATAGAACCCACAGATTGGATTCAATCTGAACATAGATTGACCTCAATCTGCACACTGATCGAGTCAATCTGCACACTGATCAAGTCAATATGCACACATATTGAGTCAATCTGCACACAGATTGAGTTTAGTCTATGAGTTCTCTCATACACTTGGTTCTCTCTGGATCTTCACTATATATATATATATATATATATATATATATATATATATATATATATATATATATATATATATATATATATATATATATATATATATATATATATATAACTAATATTTAAACTCTAACCATATCATGTCATAAATAATAATTTTTCTTCATAAAAGAATATCAAAAAATAAAAAGAAAAAAACTAGGCCACGATGATGTCATTAATCCTAATTATTTTAAAATTAAAAAAAATGAAGAACTTATAAATAGTAATCTATCTATAACTAATATTAAAACTCTAACCATATGATGTCATAATTATTTAAATAAATAACCATTAAAAAAAATCAATAATCAGACTAAAAAAATGCGTGATTAAAATACTGTCCAATTTTTTAAGACTAGCAAAATTACAAGCACGCTTCTAGGGTTTCTCCATCTCATCTTCATCTGCTTTCTCATCTTCATCTGCTATCTCATATTCATCTCTTTCTTCTTAAAAAAATCCATTCTCTCTTGAACTCTAACTTATGCGATCTATAGCCGCCACCATCTCCGCCATCGCACCACCACCACCGCGGCTGCCATCTACAATTGCTGTCAATTTGAAAACCCTCACAAGAAACCCTAACGGGATTTTTAAGATATAATTTCGTTGCAGATTCTAGCAAGAAGGTATGCCCAAATTGGGATTTTCTTTTCATTTAACAAAATACTTTCAGTTTTGATTTATTAATTTCTTCTTTTACTAACAATTACTGGGTTAGGCGATTTTTAGGGTTTACTAACAATTCTTAGCTTGCTATTGTTCAATGTAAGTTTTCTTTTAAACTTTGTATCTTTATAAGTTCATTAGTCGTAGGTGTGGATGGCTTAGGCAAAGAAAAAGTGCAACCAGTAATATATATATATATATATATATATATATATATATATATATATATATATATATATATATATATATATATATATATATATATATATATATATATATATATATATATATATATATATATATATATAAGGATAGCTGGATAGATCTAGCTTTGCATAGTTCAACATGATTTTGTTATTTGCTTTGTTATGTGTTTTTGGTTTACATAATTGATTTTGTTATGTGTTTTGCATATTTCAACTTGATTTTGTAATTTTGTGTTTTGTTATGCATTGAGCTTTCAAAATTTGTCTTAGGTAATAAGTGTTACTTGCATAGTATAGAGGAATTTAAGATACTTGGTTATCTATTAAGTATTATATATTTAATCGTCAATGCTGATTAGTTTGTTATTTGTTGCATATTAAAACAGAAGGGGATCTTAATGGGGGATTTAAAGTGTTGAAGGTAGTGCGTGCAAGTAATGGATGTTCAAACCTGGTAACGTTATTCTCATATGCTTTAAATTTTACATGATCTTAATGTTTGGAATCAATAGTTAGACTTGATGTGTTCATAATTTCATATAGAGATATAAGTGATCAAATGTCTGACCTAATCATAAATATTATAGGTTGTAAGATGAGTGGGTCTTGTGGATGGGTACTTGAGTTATAAAAACACATTGTGAGTTTAGACATGTGTGACAACCCGGAAATTTCTGAACAAATTTAAACTTGATCTTTATATATTTTCGACACGATAAGTAAAGTCTGTAATGTTGAAATATCAAAAACTTTGAACTGTGTTCATGTAATCAATTACCCTTTGACTGTGCTTGACGATTCACGAACATTTATGTGTATATAGATATGTATATATAATATAGTTATATTAATTGAAAACGTTAACAAAGTATTAGATGTATAATACTTTACATAAACGTATTTGTTTCAAAATATGTTTAATATATTTATCGACAGAATTAAAAGATAATATTAAATGATTGAATTATCAGATACATTGTGATATGATTACGGGTCTATGTTATGAGGTCCACTGTTGTGACGACCCGTCCTAATCCACCTGGACGAAGTCATCAACATCTGGTCCCATTGCGAGGTACTGACCTAAATATACCATGAATGACTCCATGTAATATCCTTCGATTGAGCAAATGCACAGCGGAAGACTTAATTCATACCTAAGAATAAACATGCTTAAAAGTGTCAACCGAAAGGTTGGTGAGTTCATAGGTTTATCATAAACAATCATAAAATTCAGTAATTTTAATAGACCACAAGATTTCAGTTTCATAAATATATGTACACTCGCAAGTGTATAAAAGTATTCTATAAGTTGTTGAGCGCTTCGGTAACCATACTTAACAATTAATGTGGCATATTTCCTTTATTATGAAATCTCCCTACACTATACCAAGTGTAGTAAAAATGAAGTACTATGCAACCGTTTACGATACTAGAGCGACTAGCCCTATTGGGGTGGTCAAACCTGATAGATCTATCAATAGGATTCGCACTTACATGTTCTTCCAACATGTAAATATTAGTTACCAAGCTATTAGGGAAGATATGCAAGGTGGTACAACTCAACGTAGAATATATTTTAAGTACTTGTGTCTATTTCGTCAAACATAGAAGCAGCACATGTATTCTCAGCCCAAAAATATATATTGCAAAAGCAATTAAAAAGGGAGCAAATGAAACTCACAATACTGTATTTCGTAGTAAAAATACATATGACGTCATTGAACAAGTGTAGGGTTGGCCTCGGATTCACGAACCTATATCATTTATATATATATTAACACGCATAATTGTAATCGAATAAATTTATATATATAAGTTTATTAGTTATATCATTTTTATATTAATAATTTATATGTCTCACATATTCATTGTATACATTGTAAATAATTAAAAATATTAATTTTGTTATGTTATATGTATTAAATATATTTTTATATATGTATATATCATTTGTTTGTTAAAATTATTAATTATAATAATACTAAAATAATATTAGTAAAGATAAAAATAATCATATTCATAAAATAATACTAAAGATAATAATGATAAAAATAATGATAATTATAATAATAATACTAGTGATAGTTTTAAGAATGGTAATTTTAATAGTCATGATAATAATAATACTTATACCCATAATGATAATAATGTTAATGGTAATAATAATACTTATCTTTAATAATAATAATGATGTGTGTTATAAAAGTAATAATTGGATGATAATTTTATTATTATTATAGATATTGCATAGTATATTTTTTTGAGTATAAATAGGTGTGTTGAGTTAGAGTTTATTGTATGTATTTTTTGGTTAACAAAAACACTCTCTCTCTAGATTCCAAATGCCACCAAACTCTCATTGTACATTTTTCTATAAATAAAAAACCAATTACTCATACCTTTTGTTCAACCTTTGTTTTCTCCGTTTTACAGTATCTCTATCTCTATATACCTTCTACAGTCAAGAACCACTAAAGGTAGTTATAAGCCTACTGAATTATAACACGTTATCAGCACGATTATCTCAACATTTATACTAAATATGGTTGGCTCTGCCACCTAACTAATATATGGTCGGTTATACCACCTAAATGATATATGGTCGACACTGTCGCCTAATTTACATTTATGTTATCTAACATTTATTTATGTATACTAACATTTACATTTATGTTATCTAACATTTATTTATGTATACTAACATTTACAGTTATGTTCACTAACATTTATATTTATGTTATTTAAGTTATATATGGTCGGTTATACCACCTGAATTATATTTTCTGTAATCTAACTCTTATTAACTTCACTAACATTTATATTTATGTTATTTAAGTTATATATGGTCGGTTATACCACCTGAATTATATTTTCTGTAATCTAACTCTTATTAACTTCACTAACATTTATATTTATGTTAATATGTTAATAAGACCTCATGATTGTACGCAACACGTCATTTGACAACACGGTACTTTATGTACGCAACACGTCATTTGACAAAACGGTACCATGGGTCGAGATTAATTCCGATCAATACGAATACGATGGGGTCTTTATATGTTATCTAACATTTATGATTACTTATGCAATTAATCATTATTTATTTCATGCATACTAATGTTTATTCTTAAATTTATAATCTTAAAAGTTAAAATAAAAAAAAGTAGTTTGTATTTTTATTAAAAGTAAATCTTAAAAGTTAAAATAAAAAAGTAGTTTGTATTTTTATTAAAAGTAAATCTTAAAAGTTAAAATAGAAAAAGAAGTTTGTACTTTTATTAAAAGTAAATCTTAAAAGTTAAAATAAAAAAAGTAGTTTGTATTTTTATTAAAAGTAAATCTTAAAAGTTAAAATAGAAAAAATAGTTTGTATTTTTATTAAAAGTAAATCTTAAAAGTTAAAATAAAAAAAGTAGTTTGTATTTTTATTAAAAGTAAATCTTAAAAGTTAAAATAAGAAAAGTAGTTTGTATTTTTATTAAAAGTAAATCTTAAAGGTTAAAATAAGAAAAATATATTATAATAATATATATTATAACTTAATATATATTATAATAATATCATTAATAATATAATATAATATGAACCTATATTCCCTTAT
Source organism: Rutidosis leptorrhynchoides (assembly GCF_046630445.1). NCBI lineage: Eukaryota > Viridiplantae > Streptophyta > Magnoliopsida > Asterales > Asteraceae > Rutidosis > Rutidosis leptorrhynchoides. The sequence continues at coordinate 68,459,608 of NC_092341.1, read as the reverse complement.
GATTTTATTATTTGTAATCATACCATTATTCCTTTGTTTACTACTTATGAATCTAAACTAATTCTAATTGCATGTTGTTATTTATCTACGAAAAAAAAATATTATGATTATGATTATGATTTATGTTGTTCATCTTTCTGAAAATAGAAAATGTCAAACTTATCAAAGCTTGAGTTTGATGCCTTAGACGTATCGGGAACAAACTACACATCATGGGTTATGGACGTAGAAATAAATCTTGGATCATTGGGTATTCTAGAAACTTTAAAAGAAAATAATACTTGTTCCGATCAAGATAAATTAAAATCAATTGCTTTTATTCGCAAACATATTGATACCACCTTAAAACATATGTTTCTCACTATCAAAGATCCACATGTTTTATGGGAAAGTATCAAGAGTAGATTCGATAATCAAAAGGAAATATTACTTCCAGCTGCGAGGGAAGAATGGAGAAATCTAAGGTTCCAAGATTTCAAAAAGGTAAGTGAATACAGCTCGGCCATGTTCAAGATCCGTTCAAAGCTTCAATTCTGTGGTCAAGAAATAAGTGATGCTGATATGATGGAGAAAACTTTCTCCACAATGCATTCTGCAAATATAACTGTGCAAGAAAATTTAAGATTGCAGAATTGTAAAACTTTTTCCAAATTTCAAACTTATCTCTTAGTTGCAGAAGTTAATAAAGAATTACTGATGAAAAATCAAGAATCTCGTCCTACCGGTGCGCTAGCATTTCCTGAAGCTAATGCTATTAACAATAATAATAATAATAATAAAAGAAGAAATGCACATGGACGAGGGCGTGGAAGAGGTCGTAGCCATATTGGCCAAAACCATCATCATGGAAATTACCATAACAATAATAAAAATCATAACTATGTTCGAAATCACCCTTATGGTAATGGTCGTGGTGGTGGTCGTGGTCGTGGTGGTCGTGGTGGTCGTGGTCGTGGACAAAGAAATAATAATCCACAAAATTATAAAATCCAAACACCATACAATCCCATAAATCACAATGTTGAAGAAGGCTCTTCAAAGAATGTTGAAGATTCTTGTTACCGATGTGGTAAAATTGGCCACTGGTCTAAAAACTGCCGAACAAATCAGCATTCTGTTAATCGGTATCAAGAATCCCTAAAGGGAAAAGGAAAAGAAGCAAATCTTGTGGATAACCTTGATACAAAAATCACTGAGCCAACTTGTGACTACTTTAATGAATAAATTTCTAATATCTATATATATATATATATATATATATATATATATATATATATATATATATATATATATATATATATATATATATATATATATATATATATATATATATATATATAGATATCCTATTATATGTTCTCGTTAAATAAATGGTTGTAGATTTTCAATCTACACCATATCTAGTTTACTACATATTTCCTTATTATATGCTATCGTTTGTAACATGTTTTGAATGTAATATATTGATGAATTATATACTCATTATTTGTTTCTCATATTTTTTTGAAGTTCATGATGTATACTGCTGGAGTAAAAAATCAGTCAAATGGTGGAGATATTTGTATTGCAGACAGTGGTGCCACTCACACCATACTCAAATCTAAAAAATATTTCACAGACTTGAAAGCAACGGAAGGAACTATACATACTATATCAGGTCCTGTGGACTTAATAAAAGGAATGGGAAAGGCAAAATTCATGTTACCAAATGGTACGAATTTTCTGATAAATAATGCCTTATTTTCTCCCATGTCAAAGAGAAATTTGTTAAGTTTCTCTGACATATACCAAAATGGATATGATTATCAGTCAGTGACAACAGAAAATGAAAAATATTTAAGTATCACTGATAAGAATCGTGTAATTGAAAAACTACCAAGACTTCATTCTGGTTTACATTATACACATATAAATGTACCTGAAGTAAATGTGGTAGTTAAAGAAAAATTATGTGATCCTGTAATGATCAGTTTGTGGCATGAGAGATTAGGTCACCCAGGATCAACAATGATGAAAAGAATAATACAAAATACACATGGACATCCATTGGCGGATCAAAGGATCCCTCATGATGCACTTATCCCATGTACATCATGCTCACTTGGAAAGTTGATAATAAGACCATCACCTCTTAAGGTTGAAAAAGAATCACCAATGTTTCTTGAAAGAATTCAAGGTGATATATGTGGACCAATTCATCCACCATGTGGACCATTTAGATATTTTATGGTTCTAATAGACGCATCTAGTAGATGGTCTCATGTTTGTCTATTATCAAGTCGAAATATGGCATTTGCAAAATTTCTTGCTCAAATTATTAAATTGAGAGCACATTTCCCTGATTATACTATTAAAAGGGTGAGACTAGATAATGCCGGTGAGTTTATGTCTCAAGCATTTAATAACTTTTGCATGTCTATTGGGATTATTGTTGGACATCCCGTTGCCCATGTGCATACACAAAATGGTTTAGCTGAATCATTAATTAAACGATTGCAACTAATAGCTAGACCATTGATAATGCGAACAAAACTCCCAGTATCTGTATGGGGCCATGCAATTTTGCATGCTGCATCATTGATTCGCATTAGACCAAGCGCAAGTCATACATATTCTCCTTTGCAACTTGCTTTTGGTCATCAGCCAAATATTTCCCACCTTAGAACATTTGGTTGTGCGGTTTATGTCCCTATCGCACCACCACAACGCACTAAAATGGGTCCTCAAAGAAGGATGGGAATATATGTTGGATATGAAACATCTTCAATAATAAGATATATTGAACCCATGACGGGTGATGTTTTTACAGCACGTTTTGCTGATTGTCACTTTAATGAAACATTATTCCCTAGATTAGGGGGAGAAATAAAAAATAAAGAAAATGATGTTTCATGGTGTGAACCTCAATTAATGTATCTTGATCCTCGCACAAAAGAATGCGAGATTGAAGTTCAAAAAATAATGCATATGCAAGAACTTGCAAATAAATTGCCTGATGCATTTACAGATACAAAAAAGAGTGACTAAATCATATATACCAGCAGCAAATGCTCCAGCTCGAATTGAAATTCCAAAAACTGGCAATAATGTTATTCTTGAGTCTTTGCCACGCCAGAAACGTGGGAGACCAATTGGTTCCAAAGATAAAAATCCTCGGAAAAGAAAATCAGCTGATAATGAGGTAAAAGAAAGTGTTCAAGAAGAACTACAAATCAATACTCCTTCTGCAGAGGAGATTGATGATGTCAATACGGAATTTTCAATCAATTACGCACATTCAAAAATATTATGGAACCGAAATGAAATGAAAAATCTTGATGAGATATTTTCATATAATGTTGCATATGACATCATGAATGATGATGATGATCCAGAACCAAAATCTGTCATGGAATGTCAAAATAGACATGATTGGGATCATTGGAAAGGAGCAATACGAGCTGAATTTGAATCACTCAATAAAAGAAAAGTTTTCGGATCTATCATTCTCACACCTAAAAGATGTGAAACCTGTGGGATATAGATGGGTTTTTGTGCGAAAAAGAAATGAGAAAAATGAAGTTACAAGGTATAAAGCTAGACTTGTAGCTCAAGGTTTTTCTCAAAGACCGGGAATTGATTATGAGGAAACTTATTCTCCTGTTATGGATGCAATTACTTTTAGATACTTAATCAGCCTGGCAGTTTCTGAAAATTTAGAAATGCATCTCATAGATGTTGTGACTGCTTATCTTTATGGATCACTTGATAGTGATATATATATGAAGATACCTGAAGGATTTAAGGTATCAGAAGCAACCAATGCAAAACCCAAAGAAATGTACTCAATCAAGTTACAAAGGTCTTTATATGGGTTGAAACAATCGGGTCGCATGTGGTATAAACGATTAAGTGATTACTTGATAAGCAAAGGGTATACAAATAATCTTATTTGCCCATGTGTTTTCATTAAGAAAACAACATCCGAATATGTGATCATAGCTGTTTATGTTGATGATCTTAATATCATAGGTACAAATAAAGAGATCCATGAAGCCATTCAACTTCTAAAGAAAGAATTTGAAATGAAAGATCTCGGAAAAACCAAGTATTGCCTTGGTTTACAAATTGAACATATGCCTAATGGTTTACTTGTACATCAAACAACATATACTGAAAAGATTTTAAAACGTTTTAATATGGACAAGGCAAAACCATTAAGTACTCCTATGGTTGTTAGATCACTTAATGTTGACACTGATCCATTTCGTCCCTGTGAAGATCATGAAGATATCCCGGGACCAGAAGTACCATATCTTAGTGCAATTGGAGCTCTTATGTATCTTACAAACTGTACAAGACCTGACATTTCTTTTGCAGTTAATTTGTTGGCAAGGTTCAGCTCAGCTCCTACCAAAAGACACTGGAATGGGATCAAACACATATTTCGATACCTCCGAGGAACTACTGATTTAGGATTATTTTATTCTAACGAATCAAAACAAGATTTGGTTGGTTATGCAGATGCAGGTTATTTATCTGATCCACATAAAGCTAAATCTCAAAATGGATATGTATTCCTAAATGGAGGTACCGCAATATCATGGCGTTCTCAAAAACAAACACTTGTTGCAACATCATCAAATCATGCCGAAGTAATTGCATTACATGAAGCCAGTCGGGAATGTTTTTGGTTGAGATCAATGACACAACTCATTACTGATTCTTGTGGACTAGAACGCAATAAAAGTTCAACAACTATCTATGAAGATAATGTAGCTTGCATAACACAGATGAAAGAAGGGTATATCAAAAGTGACCGAACAAAACACATACCCCCTAGATTCTTCTCATACACTCAAAATCTCATTAAGGACAACCAGATTGAAATGAGATATGTTCAGTCCAGCAAAAACTCTGCTGACTTTTTCACCAAAGCACTTCCAACTGCTATTTTCAGAACACATGTTCATAATATTGGCATGAGGCATGTTCAGAAGATGTAACAACTCAGGCGTTGCCTACTTGAGGGGGAGTCAACTCTATGCTGCACTCTTTTTCCCTTAGCTAAAGTTTTATCCCAAAGGGTTTTCTTTAGCAAGGTTTTTAACGAGGCAGTACTAGTTATTCACTAATAAAATTATCATCCAAGGGGGAGTGTTATAAAAGTAATAATTGGATGATAATTTTATTATTATTATTATAGATATTGCATAGTATATTTTTTTGAGTATAAATAGGTGTGTTGAGTTAGAGTTTATTGTATGTATTTTTTGGTTAACAAAAACACACTCTCTCTAGATTCCAAATGCCACCAAACTCTCATTGTACATTTTTCTATAAATAAAAAACCAATTACTCATACCTTTTGTTCAACCTTTGTTTTCTCCGTTTTACAGTATCTCTATCTCTATATACCTTCTACAGTCAAGAACCACTAAAGGTAGTTATAAGCCTACTGAATTATAACAATGTGATAATAATATCAATAATAAGAATAATAATAATATTAATAAAAGTAATAATAATAATAAATAGAAATTCTACCTCAAAAAGAGAATGGCTTAAAATAATGCCCCAGCCCGGGCTCGAACCCACGACCTCTCATATAACACAAACACACTAAACCACTCGACTGCTACATACTTTCTGATTTAATGCCATATTACGGAATATATAACCCGTATTTGTTTCGGCCATCAGCAAATTTCCATCCTTTCACAGCCCAATGTTTAATTGGCCCAACAGCGATTATATATCTCGGCCCAGACAAAACAATCACAACCCAATGTCATACTGGATTCGGTAATAGCTAAAAAAAATAATAAATAACATAAAGGTCTTAAAGTTTTCGTGATTGTGGGAAACAGAAACAATAATAGTATATATCATCATCAACAACGTTTTCACCATCCTTTATCATTGTTATAATCATTGTCACTGTTAATCATTATTTTCTTCGAACAAAAGCTGTAACAGCAGCAATTCAGTAATATTCTGGTGGTATTGGTGTTTTTTCTCGGTTAGAAATAGGAGAGAGAGAGATGAGAGAGAGAGTGGTTGTTCATGGTGATTATATGGGTGTCTTTTACGGCTGCTACATCAGCAGCTTTTGATGGTTTAAGGCTGTAAAGTGTGACGATCGCTCCAAATCCATATGGACGAACACGTCATTCATCGATTTCATTGCGAGGTATTTGACCTCTTTATGATACGTTTTATAAACATTGCATTCTTTTGAAAAGGCACACCATAAGTGAATATTTAAATCAAAGGTTTTCGACATCTGATGATTTCTATATATAGACAATCACCATGAATAATTGTTTACAATAATGCTTCCGTTGACAATGCGGTCAAAATAAGATACATGGTGATGATTTGGCGAATGCAACGTTTCCTTGAAAAATATGCTATGTAAGACTCCATGCACATAGCTTGTCTAACATATAAGCAAACAGCGGAAGACTTCTAGGAAACCTGAGAATAAACTTGCTAACAAGTGTCAACACAAAGGTTGGTGAGTTCATAGTTTTATTGTTTCGTATAATCTGTATATAAAGGTGGATCACAAGATTTCAGTTATTTCATCCAGAAACGTTTATCAAAATATTCTATAAGATTGAGCACTCTGGTAACTAAGCTTTAACGTTTATCTAATAAGTACCCCTGTGTTTAACATGCAACCAACATGTACGATACACTCAAATAGCATACGCCTGTTTTATAGTTCAGGCTAGGGTTTCTATGATGGAATACCGTGTGTACTTTTCAAATTCAGATTAACGCAGCGGACAGTTAAAATTAAATATAATCTATATTACAAAACATGCACATGATTGACGGTTCCACCAAGATCCAATTACACCACTAATAATTGTCAAAATATATAAATCACAAGAGTGAGTTAAATGATATACCTTTCCTGAAGAAACAGATTGTAGGAGAAAAACTTACAATCAATAGTATGACCGTCTCTTTGGATAGTCCACACTACACTTCAAACGACCGTCAATGGATGCTAGTCCAAAACCCAAGTAACAATTAATCAACCCTTGATTAATTGTGAAAACTATTAAAACAATAATACTCCGTATATATCTATTTCTTTCTCAAAGAAAATGGTGAAGTTGTTTCTTTTGGATTTGTTGTTTTTTGTTGTGTACCAAATCAATACTAATGTTTTGAGTTTATATCTCGGTTGACAACTCTTACATCCCAACTAGAACATGCTAAAATGATATAATATTTAGTATATTATTACTAACTCTATTATTTGTTATGCTTTTTCTTTTCTTTTTGCTTTAACTTTTGTTTTTGTCTCCCACACACAAATAATAACCAGTAAATATATTTTATGGAGTAGGTGATTGATTATCAAGTCCCACATTACTTAATCAAACAATGGAGTCTTCTGCTTGGATAAAATATATACATACATCATATATATATATATATATATATATATATATATATATATATATATATATATATATATATATACTATTTGACGTCTATGTGTATATGTGTGTGACCTTGAAGGCTCAAATAAATTTAGCCATATAGTTTTATGTTGTATCTTGCACATTAATCCTACAGACTCCCACTTGTGCATGATACAAGATCAAGTAACTATACAAATAATAGATACCGTCTAGCAACAGGTCATTGTTCCTAAATTCACGTGAGGGTAGTTTCTCAGAGCTGCTTATAGTAAGTGCTAAATGTCATTCATCCTTTTGTTTCAGATACTTTAGTTAAACTTGAGATATGGATCATCGGTCATTCTCATTTGTTTAACAATTTTATTTTTTTTGATCTTAGAATTGAATTAGATCACCAAATTAATTAAGTATCATCTTAATTACATCTGGGTACGGCCACACAAATATCTTATTCATTCATCGAGGAGCTCAAAAGTATCTAACTCCAAACATTTTGGAGGAACAAATCCTATATTGCATACACGTGTCTCTCACGAGCTTTACATTATACCCAATTATGGCCTTTATTACAGCCTTATTCAGGACAGCATTTAACCATATCAAAATACAATATTCCACACATCGAAACCGGCGTGCATCTCAAGTCTAAGGACATAAAGACATAATCACTAAAAGATTCACTACTGACAATGATCCATGTAGTGATATCTCGGTTGGGTCATTCCAATATATCATCAATGAATACATATGAATTTGGTCTCTACAAGTTAACTATTTATCATCAATAAATATAACCAACATTCATATTAATCTTAATCCATGTTATTCCCATAACATGATTGATTATGGAGATTTTGAATAATCAACAATTACTCATGGATTAAACATGCTAATATAGAACACAGTGATATAAATGAAAATGATCATACCATCAATATATCAATTCATTATGATAATACTGTTTAATGTTCCAAAAATATCCAAATACTAAATTACAAATGAAAAAGATCAGCAGCATAACGAAGTCCAATACTACTAGCATGATCATCATGCTTGTTGTGTGTCATGGGCTTTGTGAACGGGTCAGCCACATTATCATCCGTATGAACCTTAAGAATACTAATATCATTCCTCTCAACGACTTCTTGAATGTAGTCGAACTTTCAAAGAATGTGTCTGCTACCTTTACGTACACGTGATTCTTTCGCAAGTATAATAGCACTTGAATTATAACAGTACATTTCCATATGGAATTTAATGCTGGGAACTACTCCGAGTTCAGCAATAAACTTCTTAATCCAGACAGCTTCTTGAGCAGCTTCTGAGGCAGCAATGTATTCTGCTTCCGTTGTAGACTGTGCAACAGTGCTCTGCTTTGAGCTTCTCCAATCAACTGACCCGCCATTCATGACAAAGACATACCCTGATTGGGATCGAGAATCATCTCTATCAGTTTGGAAACTAGCATCTGTATAACATATAATACTCAACTCTTCTTCCAAACCACCGTAAACCAAGAACATATCTTTAGTTCTTCACAAATACTTAAGAATGCTCTTAACAGCAATCCAATGTTCTTCACCTGGATTCTGTTGATAACGACTCGTCAAACTCAAAGCTAACGAGACATCAGGTCTAGTACATAACATAGCATACATAACGGATCCTATAGCCGAAGCATAAGGAACACATTTCATTCATCTTATCTCATCAGGTGTGATAGGACTTTGAGACTTGCTCAAGGTTATGCCCTTTTGCATGAGCAATGCTCCTCGATTGGAGTTTTGCATGTTAAATCTTCGTAAGATTTTGTAAATGTATATACTTTGACTCAAACCAATAAGCCTTTTGGATCTATTTCTATAGATCCTGATTCCTAAAATATACTTAGCTTCTCCAAGATCTTTCATGGCAAAACATTTTCCAAGCCAAGATTTGACATCTTGCAAAGTTGGAATGTCATTTCCAATAAGTAGTATGTCATCAACATACAAGATCAAGAAGACAACTTTACTCCCACTAGCTCTAATGTAAACATAGGGCTCATCTTGGTTTTGAGAAAAACCAAACTCTTTGATTTTCTGATCAAACTTAAGATTCCAGCTCCTGGATGCTTGCTTTAATCCATAAATGGATTTTAGAAGCTTGCATACTTTATTAGGATGCTTTGGATTTACAAACCCTTCCGGTTGAACCATATATACGTCCTCACTTAGGTCACCATTTAGGAAAGCGGTTTTCACATCCATTTGCCATATTTCATAATCATGAAAAGCAGCTATAGCAATAAGTATCCTAATTGACTTAATGCTCGCGACTGGTGAATAAGTTTCCTCATAATCAATTCCTTGAGTTTGAATATAACCTTTTGCCACCAATCGAGCCTTAAAAGTGTTTACATTATCGTCCATGTCAGCCTTCTTCTTGAAGACCCATTTACACCCAACTGGTTTACAATTGGGTGGAAGATCAATCAAGTCCCATACTTGATTTTCTTTCATGGAATGCATCTATGTATTCATAGCATCTCTCCATTTTTCAGATTCTAAACCTGATATGGCCTCACGGTAGCTAGAGGGTTTATCATAATCCCCTAGATGAGGTTCATCTGAATTAATCAGAAGATTTAACTTCTCAGGTCGTTGAGGAGTTCTACTAGATCTACGAATTATAGGTGCAACACGTTCTGGCTCATCAACAATGTGCTCAGCTTCAACGTGTGGATAACTAGTGCCTTCAGAAGGTATGTTACCTTGTGATTCTTGAATTTCTTCAAAATCTACTTTACTCCCACTAACTTCTTGTAAGAGAAGATCTCTTTCCAAAAATTCAGCAAACCGAGCAATAAACACTTTATTTTTAGCTTGGTAGTAAAAGTAGTAACCCATTGTTTCCTTTAGGTATCCCACAAAGTGACATTTGATACTTCTGGGTTCTAATTTGTTTGAAGTGTTATGTTTCACATACGCTTCACAACCCTAGACTTTCAAATAAGACAACTTGGGAGTCTTCCCATGCCATAGCTCATATGGTGTCTTTTCTACCTTCTTGGTTGGAACCATATTGAGTATGCGTGTAGCAGAATCCAATGCATATCCCCAAAAAGATGGTGGTAGAGTAGTCAGACTCATCATAGATCGAACCATATCAAGTAAAGTTCGATTCCTCCGCTCAGACATGCCATTGTGTTGTGGTGTGTAGGGTGGAGTGAACTGTGAGACAATCCCACGATTCTTCAGGTGGTCCAAAAACTCTTGACTCATATACTCCCCTCCTCGATCAGAGCGAAGGGCTTTAATGGTCTTTCCAAGTTGATTCTCTACTTCATTTTGAAAGATTTTGAACATTTCAAAAACTTTATGTTTATGTTTCAGCAAATAAACATAACCATATCTAATATAATCATCAGTAAATGTAACGAAGTATGATTCACCATTTCTAGACATAGTTCTAAAAGGGCCACATACATCAGTATGTATTAGTCCTAAAAGATCTTTAGCTCTTTCACCTAAACCGGAGAAAGGAGCCTTTGTCATCTTTCCACATAAACATGACTCGCATAAATTAAATGATTCAGAGCCAGTTGATTCCAAAAGCCCATCCGATTGGAGTTTTGAAATGCGTTGTTTATTTATATGACCAAGACGACAATGCCATAGATAGGTCTTGTTCAAGTCTTTCTTGAATCGTTTGGCAGTACAGGTATATACAAAATTATTATTTGAAATCACACCATGCATATCAATTTCAAAAATACCATCACGTGGAATAGCATTAAAATAAAATACATTATTCTTAGAAACTGAAATACCAAAGTGCGTAAAAGTAAGTTCAAAACCAACATTTTTCAAAAGAGAAACTGAAATTACATTGCTCGTAATACTTGGAGCATAATGACATTGTTCCAACAAAACAATAAGACCACTAGGTAGAGTAAGCTCATAGGTGCCAATAGCTTCGACTGCAGCTCGAGCCCCATTGCCCACTCTTAAGTCTAGTGTGTTGTTCTTCAGTCTCTTACTTCTTCTCATTCCCTGCATATTGTTACAGACGTGAGTACCACAACCAGTATCAAAAATCCAGGAATCACTAGAAAAAGTATATAACTGTATATGAAATATACCTGATTTGCTGGTCTGGCCAGCTTTGCCTTTTCTCAACTCAGATAGGTAGGAAGGACAGTTCCTCCTCCAGTGGCCAACTTTTCCACAGTGAAAACATTCGGCGTCTTTTGCTGGGTTTTCTTTCTTGGGAGGTGGTGGAATCTTTTTCTTAGCAACTGACTTGCCTTTTCCTTTTCCCCAAGTTTTTGGCTTATTATTTCTCACCTTACCATCCCTAATCATCAGGACACCTGGATTGGAAACCTTATATGGAATATCCTGTTCAGCAGTTTTGAGCATCGAGTGCACCTCTGCCAGAGATTTCTCCCAACCTTGCATATTGTAATTCATCACAAATTGGTGATACGATTTTGGTAATGAAACCAAAACCGTGTTCACAGCCAAGTTAGGCGGCAAGGTAGTTCCAAGTTTTTCCAATCGGTCAATGTAGCTTTTCATTTTTAAGACATGAGAGCTCACTGATTGACCCTCCTCCATTTTGCATGTTTGAAGAAGCTTATAAGTTTCATATAACTCTTGACTAGCCTGTTTCTGAAACATATTTTTCAGCTCAGTCATCATATCATATGCTGTACGATCTTCCATTTCCTTTTGGAGGTCAGAAGTCATACTAGCAAGCATGATTAAAGCTATCTTCTCTTGCTCATCAAACAACTTCTGATAAGCATTCTTTTGAGCAGCAGTAGCTGTCTCAGGAGGAGCTTCGGGTAAGGATTTTTCAATTTTGTTTAACTTTCCTTTATATTTGAGAACAATTCTCAGGTTGCGGTACCAATCGAGGAAGTTTGAACCATTGAGTTTCTCCTTCTCCAACAAAGAACGGAGGGTGTTTTGGTTTACATTTTGATTGTTTGACATCTACAAAAAAACGAGATTCAATTTTAGTATTTTCGATATTGTACTTTAATAAATTAACTACCCAGGTTTTAATATATTTGAAAACAATTAATTTACGAAAGCCTAAGATTCACATAGAGGTTCCATAACTACATCTGTTGATCAGCTAGCAGTTATAGAGTCTATTGGTAGGTAGCGGTTACCAATTGCATCACAAGTGCAACTCTTAGATCTTTATGGGACTCAGTAGTATGTGTAGTTCAACAAACCACTATTATCTACTAACATGTTTGTCCCATCTTTGCCTCGAACTCTGGTCTCACTGTGAATACGATTAAGTCGTCCAATTTGAAAACTGTGAAAATTCAGCCTAGTCTCACTCGTAACTGAAAATCCACCTCGTGGCTATAATTGGATTAGGTCTCACCGTAACCAAAAAATAACGAGGAGTGTTTGCAAGCTCATTGGATGGCATGACTTAAATTTGACGGGTATTTTAAAAATGTTTGTGTTTAACGAATAATGCATGCACACAAGATTCGCTACACTATTTGTTAAAAATCATTTTAACCAATTTTATATATGTCGATCGTGTTTATGCGTCTAGTTTGTTATTTTATTTTATATACAAAAGTAACAAATACACAAACGTGTATTTTTTTAAAACAATTTTAAAATATTTCGATCATATACAATTTGTGTTTCAAAAATCATTTAACTTTAAACTCGTTAGAGTTTAACTTTTTAAAATCATCAATTTTAATCATTGAAACTGTTACCGGTTTTATTTGATGTTTTCATAAAAAACATTTAGCATATATTCTAATAAACAATTATGTATAATGGAAAAATAAAACACAACCATATCATGCATCACACACACATAGCCTAGCCCAAAAATCCTATGCTCGATCCCATGAGCCGACATGGGATCAAGAGGTCAAACTAAAGGTAATATCGTAGCTCCCACTTGATTTAAGAATCAAGTGAAAACTTGACAAACGCCATCGTTGTCAACTTGACCTGTTCGTCATCTTCTAAACCAAAAGCATGTTGTATTTTATCTTCAATCTTCATCTTGTTACATTTATTTAAATTTGAAAATACACTAAACTAGTACTTTTACAAATTGAAATAAATTTAAATACAATACTATGAAAATGAGAAATAAATATAATACAACTTTGGCTTCAAAATGGCCTTATAATACAAATAATCAACATGACACAATATTGCTGTAATCAACAATCACAACAATCATACATAGGCCGGGACATTATGGGCTACGTGTGCAATCACAATTCTTATAACTACATTATTAAAAACTACGTATGGCTTGTCCATGGTTACAATGCATGTGTACAACCATGGAATGAAATAAACAATAATTATTCAAGCCATAATAAATAAATTCAAAATTTATAACAGTGATATTTTTCAGATCTTATTTGTGCGTCATGAGATTTAATTTAAAACAAACATGTTGAAATTATAAAAAAAAGTTTTACTTTTTACCATCTCACAAAACTAGATCTGAGAAAATCACGTGACAATTAAAATGGTGTAAAAGCGGCTCGGATACCATTGATGAAAAACCGTGTGTACTTTTCAAATTCAGATTAACGCAGCGGACAGTTAAAATTAAATATAATCTATATTACAAAACATGCACACGATTGACGGTTCCACCAAGATCCAATTACACCACTAATAATTGTCAAAATATATAAATCACAAGAGTAAGTTAAACGATATACCTTTCCTGAAGAAACGGATTGTAGGAAAGAAACTTACGATCAATAGTATGACCGTCTCTTTGGATAGTCCACACTACACTTCAAACGACCGTCAATGGATGCTAGTCCAAAACCCAAGTAACAATTAATCAACCCTTGATTAATTGTGAAAACTATTAAAACAATAATACTCCGTATATATCTATTTGTTTCTCAAAGAAAAATGGTGAAGTTGTTTCTTTTGGATTTGTTGTTTTTTGTTGTGTACCAAATCAATACTAATGTTTTGAGTTTATATCTCGGTTGACAACTCTTACATCCCAACTAGAACATGCTAAAATGATATAATATTTAGTATATTATTACTAACTCTATTATTTGTTATGCTTTTTCTTTTCTTTTTGCTTTAACTTTTGTTTTTGTCTCCCACACACAAATAATAACAGTAAATATATTTTATGGAGTAGGTGATTGATTATCAAGTCCCACATTACTTAATCAAACAATGGAGTCTTCTGCTTGGATAAAATATATACATACATCACATATATATATATATATATATATATATATATATATATATATATATATATACTATTTGACGTCTATGTGTATATGTGTGTGACCTCGAAGGCTCAAATAAATTTAGCCATATAGTTTTATGTTGTAGCTTGCACATTAATCCTACATTCTATACCTGGAACAAACGGGGATGTCAAGCCCTATGGATCCATATACTACTACTCGCGCCCACCAGTTCTTATAACTGGCAGTTACTAGTTATCAAAGCTAAGGGATTTTCGGTTCAAACTCAGTGTAGAATTTAGTATGTACTTGTATCCATTGCGTTTAAAATAAATTGCATGTATTCTCAGCCCAAAATATTTAAAGTATTTAAAAAGGGATCTATAAACTCACCTTAGCAGCATATAAATTCGTTCACCAAAATGTGACTGAAACTCGGATTACCAAATAACCGTAGATCTCAACGTATCAATATTGTGATTCAATATTGCAGGAGAGTACGTAGACGCAACAGAACGGATAGATATTAGGTTGACCTCACGAACAATACCCATGAATATTACCCATAACCTCCATATCCATAACCCATAATTTTCTTAGTTATAATCGGTTGGTAAACCCGTTTTGAAAAATAAAAATAAAATTGATGTGGAGTAATTATAGATCAAACGATACAGAGTAATATCAAATTTTGATGCGGACGATATGCATATATATATATATATATATATATATATATATATATATATATATATATATATATATATATATATATATATATATATATATATATATATATATATATATAATAATAATAATAATAATAATAATAATAATAATAATAATAATAATAATAATAATAATAAAATGTGCCTAATCTAAGAAAAAGCAAGCCGCCATCACTTTTTATGTCGACAAACTTTTTATGTCGACAAACATTACTCGTTTCGCATAGATAGGTACGCGGTCCGCGTATGGTGCCTTCATGAAAGTTGTAGATTTTTGAGTTACGGAAGTCTAGACACCGGAATCACCCTTTTTCGAGTCAGTATGATTTAGTTATGATTTTTCTTGTGCAAGTGCGCAGGTTTAAATCAACATATCCATTTGCTTATCTTGTCGACATCCATTTACATTTCATGTTCTTACTATTAATTTTATGAAAGTTAAATAATTAACTTATCAAGAGTCACGAGGAAGTTATTGTAAAGCATGCATTGAAAATTTAACAGAAATCTCCACTAACTTTTGTCTAGTTCCCGTTAATTGACGAATTTGTTCTTACTTGTAAATCACCTTACCATTTTTAGAATATTGTTAAAAAGAATAGATTTCTTAAATCACAGTGGACCTCACAACAGAGACCCGTAATCATATCACGATGTATCTGATAATTCAATCGTTTGATATTATCATTTAATTCCGTCGATAAATATATTAAACATATATTGAAACAATTATGTTCATGTAAAGTATTATACCTCTAATACTTTGCTAACGTTTTCAATTAATGTAACTATATATTATATATATACATATCTACATACACATAAATGTTCGTGAATCGTCGAGCACCCAAAAAAAAAAGTAATTGGTTACATGAATATAGTTCCAAAGTTTTTGAGACTCAACATGACAGACTTTGTTTATCGTGTCGAAATCATACAAAGATTAAGTTTAAATTTGATCAGAAATTTCCGGGTCATCACAGTACCTCCCCGTTAAAGAAATTTCGTCCCGAAATTTGAGTGAGGTCGTCATGGCTAACAATAAAAATGTTTTCATGACGTACATGAGTTGATAAATAGAGTTTTGTTACCGTTGAATAATATGGATAAAACAATCCAATTACTCGAAGCGTATGAGAGAAGTTATCGTAAAAGAGTGAAATGAGAAAATAGAGATTCGTTTTTAACTCTTGACATAGTAACGATTGATTTCCGGAATTTAAGGAATAGAAAATCTTCATTATCTAAATAAGATTTGATACTTCAGAATTTGCGAAAATTAGGATTTTCTTCGATTAAATGCGTAATCTGCCTCGATTGCCATGTCTGATATTTCGCTATAAATTGACCTCTTCCGTTTCATTTATTTTCACCACTCCCATAATCTTCTTCCTTATTTAATACTTAATAGATTGTGAAGATGCTTCATCCAGTTCTGATTCTTGATATACTCCTAACTTTCATATCTATCATTCTTCTTTTTCATCTGCCGTCGGAGGAATCTATTCACTTTTACTATACTCTTGGCTTTATAGTGTTTTTAGTTCTCCCGTGTCTTTACGTTGCAATACTTATTGATATACATAGTTTGTAATTTATGTGTTTTTATCGGGCTTTATATTCTCTGTTATATTTCGAAGCTTCATGCTTTCGTTCTCTCTTCTCGCCTTCAAGTCAAGCGAATAATGGTCCAGAATTCGTAGGTATGGATTTTGAAATGGACATAGTTAATGTTCTAAGAAAGAAATTGTAATGGCACGATCTTGATTTTTCAAATTACCAGAATATCCGGAAAAGACCGAATCATCAAGAAATATATTTTCTTGATATATATAGAGATTATATATAATGAAAGAGTTATGTAACATGGTTCATGATGAGGGTGGGATCTGTAAACCTTTATCACGTTCCATTAGAAACTCAGCATGACTTACTGTAATATAATCACGTTATGAAGATAAGAATAGTTATGAAGATATGAATGGTTTCAGATAAGAATAGTTATGAAGATATCTCCAGAAATATTGAGGATATTTATAATGAAAGATACGATGATATCTTAAAATTTCAAAATATCTGGAATCAAAGAATGATGCGGAAAGTTTTTCTGTGAAGGTTTAGAATGAGGAGTAAGGTGTTTGCTAATGATTTTAGCAGACACTGAATCATTTGGATCCTTTGAAGGTAGATTTCGTCCTTGTGATTTGTCCACAGCCTCCTTCATGATTTGCTCAATCCGTTTTCCAGTTTCAAACCTTCTCTTTTTTTCAGCTTTACCACCATACTATTCTTTATCATCAAACTTTTGACTGTTAAGGTCGTTTACAGTTTTTGCTGTTTCATCAGCATTGTTCCAATTTCAGAGAACTAGTTCATAGTTTGGGATGTTTTTCAGAAACTTCACATTCGAAGTATGTAAGTCGAGAAGATAGATGTTATCTATATATAATTGTTGTCGTAGAAAATGCTGCGAGATTCAAAATACTGATTGCTAATTCCCGGTAGTTGGTATTGCAATTACCGTTACAAGATTAGGATGAGTACATGATAGGATTTCAATGAGTATAAGGATTTTTCGAAAGATCAAGGATAAATGAAGTTTTTGGTAAATTTACTGCTAATGTGGTGGGACATAAAAGGTTCTCCGGTAACAAAAATGTATATGTCAAGGTTATAATAAGGCTAATCTGAAAAGTTGAAATTGACTGATTGGAGGTGTGATAAAGCTCGATACTTTGAAAAGGAATTGCAAGATTATTTTCGGTAATAACAATGCTAAAGGATCTTTCACAGTTTTGAAGTCAAAGTATAGCTTTGAAAGATGTAGAGATCTAAGAATGATGTTACTGGTTCAGAGTTATGACTTGGATTCTGATCCGTCAATATCAGAATATGTAATTGAATTTGTATGAAAATGATTGTATATCGTTGTGAGTATTGTTAATAATTTTTGAATCAAAGTTGAAGAATGTACAGTGTAACATATTAATTGCGAACTTAAATATTTCCCGGGTATTACCTACCCGTTAAAGATTTCACAATTAATATTTTGTACGAAAGAATTTGTATTACCGTCTTTATGAAAATATATGTATGTATATTTTCTTCAGATGTAATACAAATTTAATGAGTTAATATCATATTAAGCTCATTTGATTTTTGGCTTGGATTAGAAATGAATAATCTCTAAAACATTAGAGATTACATAATCTTCACGGAGTATTTCACCAATGAAATCAATACTTCATTATTTATTCTTATTGATATTCCTTGGTGAAGGATGTTGATGCTCGTGGAATTCTTGTGAACCTTATAAGGCACAGATGATGTTTTCTGGAAAGTTTCGAGTACATTGAAAATGAAAATGTAAAATCAATTATGTAATTGAATAATACACTTGGTTTATTATGAAATGGAATTCATTGAGTTGAAACAGAGATTGTAGTTAACGATGGTTAAGTCGTTAACGAAGGATGTACATTATAGCATATTAGTAATATTAATTATCCGAGTAATATTTACCCCATAAAATTCATACGTAATAGCTTAGTACGAAAAGATTTATGATGGTTTTAAAATTTATATATATATAAGATATACATATAAATTCTTTAAAGGAATTGAGTTATTACTTCATAACTCATTATCTTAATATACCCATTGGTGATTGTGGTGTCGATATCGTCGGTGGTTATGGAGCTGGTGTAGCTTGGGGTGATACATGTGTTGCTGGTGATATTGACGGTAACTGCTGGTGGTGCTTGTATAACAAGTCTAGCTTGTAAATCGCGCACTATTCCTGTCAGGGTTTCTATTCTCCCTTCTACCATCTCTACTCATCTGATTTACGATTAGAACTGGGATAAATAATCTCTAAGATTTTAGAGATTACATAATCGCTGTAGAATATTTCTCCGATGAAGTTATGAATCAATACTTCATCGTTTATAGTTGTTGGTACTCCTTGGTACCTATGGTGAGTATGATGTTGATATCCGAAGTACAGTTTTTAGATGCGATATTGAGGTGTGGGATGTAGATGTGGTTGTTGGTGGTGGTAATGATATTGTTGGTGTTGATGATGGTGGTACTGGTTATGCTGCTGGTGCTATTGTTAGTGTTTGTAATCTTTGAACCATATTCTCCAAAGCCACCACCCGAGCGCGAAGCTCGTTGACTTCTTCTATTATACTAGGATGATCGGTGGTTCGGACTATCGGATAAATAAGATTTATAATATGGGATAGTATATAATCGTGTCGAGATACTCGGGAAATAAGAGAGAAAATGGTGTTTCGAATAGGTTCGCCGGTAAGTGCTTCAGGTTCTTCGCCAAGAGGTGAATGTGGTAGATGGAAGGGATCACCTTCTTCTTGTCTCCAATGATTAAGTAGATTACGAAAGCATCCCCAATTCATCCAGAATAGATGATGGCTAATTGGTTGATTCATTTCGGTCACACTGCTTTCGGAGCTCGAGTGGAAATCCATATCGGAATAGCTGTCGGAATCTGAGAAATTCGAACTAGATGCGGAATTCATCTTACACGGTTAGATAAAGGATTTTTGATATGAAATGATTTTTGGATATCGGATGATATTCTAATTATATAGAATACCTATATGTAATACAAGGGATCCGTAAATTACGGAGGAACTTTCGAAAGCTGTCAGGCAAAGTTTACAGTAATAGATATGCTAAGATATGAATTCGACTGTACACTATGTATGCAATAAATGCAGGAAACATGTCTAGACTTAAGAATGATAAACATGTAATTTCCGACAAGAAATGATAAGTAAAACTTGGTAAAAACAGATACGGTCATAGTCCAGACTCACTAATGCATCCTAACAATTACCAGTTAAACACACTAATGCAAATTCTGGTTCCCTATGACCTCAAGCTCTGATTCCAACTGTGACGATCGCTCCAAATCCATATTGACGAACACGTCAGTCATCGATTTCATTGCGAGGTATTTGACCTCTATATGATAAGTTTTGTAAACATTGCATTCTTTTGAAAAGGCACACCATAAGTGAATATTTAAATCAAAGGTTTTCGACATCTGATGATTTCTATATATAGACAATCACCGTAAATAATAGTTTACAATAATACTTCAGATGACAATGCGGTCAAAATAAGATACATGGTGATGATTTGGCGAATGCAACGTTTCCTTGAAAAATATGCCATGTAAGACTCCATGCACATAGCTTGTCTAACATATAAGCAAACAGCGGAAGACTTCTAGGAAACCTAAGAATAAACATGCTAACAAGTGTCAACACAAAGGTTGGTGAGTTCATAGTTTTATTGTTTCGTATAATCTGTATATAAAGGTGGATCACAAGATTTCAGTTGTTTCATCCAGAAACGTTTATCAAAATATTCTATAAGATTGAGCACTCTGGTAACTAAGCTTTAACGTTTATCTAATAAGTACCCCTGTGTTTAACATGCAACCAACATGTACGATACACTCAAATAGCATACGTCTGTTTTATAGTTCAGGCTAGGGTTTCTATACCCGGAACAGATGGGGATGTCAAGCCCTATGGATCCATATACTACTACTCACGCCCAACAGTTCTTATAACTGGCAGTTACTAGTTAGCAAAGCTAAGGGATTTTCGGTTCAAACTCAGTGTAGAATTTAGTATGTACTTGTATCCATTGCGTTTAAAATAAATTGCATGTATTCTCAGCCCAAAATATTTAAATCATTTAAAAAGGGATCTATAAACTCACCTTAGCAGCATATAAAGTCGTTCACCAAAATGTGACTGAAACTCGGATTACCAAATAATCGTAGATCTCAACGTATCAATATTGTGATTCAATATTGCAGGAGAGTACGTAGACGCAACGGAACGGATAGATATTAGGTTGACCTCACGAACAATACCCATGAATATTACCCATAACCTCCATATCCATAACCCATAATTTTCTTAGTTATAATCGGTTTGTAAACCCGTTTTGAAAAATAAAAATAAAATTGATGTGGAGTAATTATAGATCAAACGATACGGAGTAATATCAAATTTTGATGCGGACGATATGCATATATATATATATATATATATATATATATATATATATATATATATATATATATATATATATATATATATAATATTATAAATATAATAATATAATAATAATAATAAAATGTGCCTAATCTAAGAAAGAGCAAGCCTCCGTCACTTTTTATGTCGACAAACTTTTTATGTCGACAAACTTTTTATGTCGATAAACATTACGCGTTTCTCGTAGATAGGTTCGTGGTCCGCGTATGGTGTCTTCACAAAAGTTGTAGATTTTTGAGTTACGGACGTCTGGACACTAGAATCACCCTTTTTTGAGTCAGTATGATTTAGTTATAATTTTTCTCGTGCAAGTGCGCAGGTTTAGTGATTTCCATCATTTTAACTTGCAATCTTGAGATGAAATGTTGTAGTCTTTTGGTGCTCATTAGAAATCTTTATTTTATTTTTAGTTTTATTTTCATATCATTGAAAATCCATAAAAACACTTTATAATCAAATTCTATTATATCGAAAAACGTGTTCGTACTAAATCGAATAAATATAATTTAGTTTTCCAGAATTAGTTATATTCAAAATCATTCTTTAAAAGAGTTAAATAGTAGAAATTGTTATATCATAAAACATTGTCATTTAATAAAGTAAAATCATATAATATATAAGTCATAATGGTTTCCAGTTTTTACTTACAGTTTATTCGTGAATCGTAGGGTTAAGTCCAATGGACAATTAAACGTATGAAATCGTTTTAAATCAACATATCCATTTGCTTATCTTGTCGACATCCATTTACATTTCATGTTCTTACTATTAATTTTATGAAAGTTAAATAATTAACTTATCAACAGTCACGAGGAAGTTATTGTAAAGCATGCATTGAAAATTTAACAGAAATCTCCAGTAACTTTTGTCTAGTTCCCGTTAATTGACGAATTTGTTCTTACTTGTAAATCACCTTACCATTTTTAGAATATTGTTAAAAAGAATAGATTTCTTAAATCAAAGTGGACCTCACAACAGAGACCCGTAATCATATCACGATGTATCTGATAATTCAATAGTTTGATATTATCATTTAATTCTGTCGATAAATATATTAAACATATATTGAAACAATTATGTTCATGTAAAGTATTATACCTCTAATACTTTGCTAACGTTTTCAATTAATGTAACTATATATTATATATACATATCTACATACACATAAATGTTCGTGAATCGTCGAGCACCAAAAAAAAAGTAATTGGTTACATGAATATAGTTCCAAAGTTTTTGAGACTCAACATTACAGACTTTGCTTATCGTGTCGAAATCATACAAAGATTAAGTTTAAATTTGATCCGAAATTTCTGGGTCATCCCATAAAGGTAGCAGTAATTACTAATTAGACACTAATATAGCGACATTAGTTGGTTAAATGATGTGGGTGTGTGTGTGTGTGTGTTGGATTTACACAGAAAGCAGTCGCTGTTTAGCAGTAACAAAGCATACAACAGCAGTCATTGATAAGTAGCTAGACGAGTGGGTTGTTGTGGAGTTCTTTGGACCAACATCGACATAGCAGCGGTAGTTAAACAGAAACAGGAGTAGAAATGAGCAGTTTATCAATTAATTGAAGTGGTTTTTGGGTCGTGGTTAACAGATGAAACAGAAAACAAAAGACGTGGCAGTTTTAGTAGTGGTGATATCAAACACAGAAACATGTAGCAGCAGCTTGTAATGTAAATGATGTGTTGTTTTTGCTACAAAAACAGAAATCCATAGCAGCGGGTTGTTTTGATGGTGGAAGGTGATTAAAAAAACAAAATTTGAATTGATAGTGAGATGTCGGGTGATTACAAGGTGTTTCTCGGTGGTGGTGGCGTGTGATGGTTGCAAACAGAAAAACAATCGCAGCAGGGTTCATGGTGGTTTGTGGTGGAAGTACTCTCGGCTAGAATGTGGAAGAGAGAAAAGGAGAAATGGCGATCTCACGGTGGTAGTCTAGGGTGGTGATGGTGGTGATGGAGGTTTGTTACTCGATGGAAGAAAGCAAGAGAGTGTGATTTTGTGTATGTGTATATATATATATATATATATATATATATATATACACATATATAAAATATCAATCAGTGGGAGCAAATGAAACACCTAACAAGCACAGTAAACAAAACAGTAAAGCCATCACTTAATTGGATTTTTGTGCCGACGGTTTTCACGGTCGGGCTCCGTTGATTACTCAGTGGCGAATAAAAGTCTTTGAAAAATTTCTAAATTTTAAAATTAAGTATCTTTATTTATTTTGGTCATTATGGTATAAAATTCGGTCATTAACTGTTAAATAAAAATTACATTAATTATTCACTCCCAACCCTAAGTAAAATATAAAAAAAATAAAATTCAACAGATAGTTCCTAAATATATTTTTAGTAAGCCTATAATTTATAAAACTCATTTTCGGATCACCGTTTATTTTAAAATCACATAAGTTTCTTTTTAACTCGTGTAATATCGTTCGAATGACAATTTAACGTTACCTTCGTTTACTAAATATTTTCAAAATCACAAAATATATATTCTGTATACTTTATTTATATATAAATAATATTTATTATATATTATCATTATTTTATATATCTAATTCTAACAATTACAATACCTAATAATTCATATTATTATATACAAATATATATATATATATATATATATATATATATATATATATATATATATATATATATATATATATATATATATATATATATAAAAGCATACTTATTTACAAGTAATCGTATCGTGAGTCGTCGGACGTAATCAAAAATTAAATGAATTCATGAAAACAGTTCAAATATTTTGAGACTCAGTTTAACATACTTTTCTTATCTTGTCGAAATCATATAAAGATTGAGTTTAAATTTGGTCAAAAATTTTCTTGTCGTCACATTACCTACCCGTTAAAGAAATTTCATCCGAAAATTTGATCGAGGTGGTCATAGTTAACAATAAGAATGTTTTCCTGACGTATACGAGTTGATAAATAAATTTTTATCACCATTGAGTAATAAGGATAAAACAATTTGATTTCTTGAAGCGTACGAATGAAGCTATCACTTAAAGAGTGAATTTAGAAAATAAAGCTCGTCTTAACTTTTGACGTTATCACGTTTGAATTTAGAAAATAAGGTGCGTCTAATCTTTTGACGTTGTCTTGGTTGAATTTCCGGAATTCAATGGATTAAGGAAATCTTCAAAATCTAAATAAGATCTGAGTCTTCGGAATTTAAGGAAATTAGGATCTTTTTAATTAAATGTGGTCATCTGTCTTGCTTGCTACGTCTAATATTTCCATTATAAATTAAACCCCTTCCGTTCCATTATTTTCATCACTCCTATACTTTCTTTCTTAATTCTTACTTCTAAAAGATTGTGAAAATGCTTCATCCAGTATTGATCCTTGCTATTATATTAACCATATTTTACATCATTCTTCTTTTCTATCTTCCACCAAAAGAATATTTTTACTTCTACAACGCTTCTGGGTTGGTAATCCTACCCTGCCTCTGTCTTTCTATAATTATTGACATCCACGGTTAATGATCCCTTCTATTTGCTGTGATTTATACTCCTATTTATATTTTGAAGCTCTATGCTTTAGTTTTCTCTTCCCGACTTAAAGTAAAGCGATCAAGACGTCTTGATTTATAGGTACGAAGTTCGAAAGAACATAGCTAAGATTATAAGCAGAAAGAAAAGGTAATAGCATGATTTGATTTGTTAAATTACTAGAATCACGAAAAATATAGAAATATCAAGAAAATATTTTCTTGATATGTTTAGAGGTTAAGTAGAATGAAAGAGTTATGTAACATGGTACGTGATGAGGGTATGATCTACTGTGAACCATCATCACATTCCATTAGAAACTCAACATGACTTACTGTAATATAATCACGTTGGTCAAGTGTCATTATATTATACTAACTCATGCTCAAATTCTTAACACTTCTCCAGAATTCATTCGTAATTATACTTAGGTTTTATGGAAGTTTCCAATATAATGTAATACAGATAGCACAAAGAGGTATATAATTTCGAACGAGAATATTTATGAAAATATCTTCAGAAGTATCGAAGATATTTATGATGATATTTTGGAATTTCTAAGTTCTAAAGATGATGATGAAAAAAAAAATTCCGCAAGATTTTAACATGACCTCGGAGTAAGATATTCTCTAAAGATTTCATCGGATCCCGAATTACCCGGATTCTTTGAATATAGGGTTTGGTCATTGTATTTGTCCTTGGTCTCCTTCGTGGTTAGCTCAATCCATTTTCCAGTACCAAATTTTCTATCGAGCGTTCCATTCTTTATCATCAACTTCTGGCCATTAAGACCATCTACAACATGCTGCTTCGTCAGCATTTTCAAAGTTAACGGATTTGGATCATCGGTTATCAAACCGAGGGTTTTCAAGAATATCGAAGGGTTTGAACGGAGATGATAATCGTCAAGATACAAAAGATTATTTAAGATGAAATCAAGTGGCAAACTTGAAGAATTGTTTAGTTTCATATGTTATAATCAATATTTTAATTCATTTTAATTGTCCAAAGTTAGTCCACAGTTAGTAGTCCACAATTAGTAGTTCAACAATTCATATATATAATATTTGAATTAATTAATACGTATCGTGACCAATTGTATACATGTCTCAAACTAGATCACAACTCAAAGTATATATATTATTGTAGAATTAACCTCAACCCTGTATAGCTAACTCGATCATTACCGCATATAGAGTGTCTATGGTTATTCCAAATAATATATATAGATGCGTTTATATGATATGTCAAAACCTTGTATACGTGTCCTGATATTTAAAGTGCGTAAAATAAATAACAGAAATTAAATGACGATAAATAAAATTGCGAGAATATAAATTACGATAAATAAATTGTAATCAGTTAGCTAGGAACAGTTAGCTAGGAACAGTTAGCGTGGATTCTTAACAGAATTTCTCATAGTTAATTTGTTTGTTTCTAACAAATTTTACTTTTTTTGTCCAATGTTTTCTTCATTATGCCACTTGTTAGATTCTGATAAGTAAAAATCCAAATATGAAATTGAATGAAAATGGTTATTCTGTGATGAACAGATTCGTATATCTGTGGATGTAAGTAGGATAGTAAATGACTGTTGAATCAGATTCGAAGAATGTACAGTGTAACTTATTAATGTGAAATCTAATATTCCTCGGGTATTACCTACCCATTAAAATATTTTCACCATTAACGGTTTGTAAGAAAAAATTTTAATTACAATCTTTATGAAAACATATATACATATATATTTTCTTCAGATGTAATCATGGATTTATGAGTTTATATCATATTAAGCTCATTTGATTTTTGGCTGGAACTAGAATAAATAATCTCTAAGACTTTAGAGATTACATAATCGCTACCGAATGTTTCTTCAATGATGTTATAGATTAATACTTCATCGGTTGTTGTTGTTGGTACTCCTTGTTATCTATGGTGCGTATGACGTTGATGCTCGAGATACAGATTGTGATGTTGAATCATGGGATGTAGATGGTGGTACTGGTTATGCTGCTGGTGCTGCTGATGGTGGTACTGTTGCTTCCGGTGAGGTTGCTGAAGCTGGTAGGTTTTGCACCATATTTTCTAAAGCTACAACTCGAGCGCGAAGTTCGTTGACTTCTTTTATTATTCTGGGATGATTGTTGGTCGGAACGAGCGGATGAATAAGGTTTAGAATTATAGAGATTATGTAATCATTGTGAGCTATTTTGGAAATGAGGGTGAAAATGGTGTTTCGGATTGGTTCGTCGGTAAGTGTTTCAGGTTCTTCGCCAATAGGTGAATTTGGTTGGTAGAAAGGGTCACCTTCTTCTTGTCTCCATTGATTTAGACGACTACGTACCCATCCCCAATTCATCCAGAATTGATGATGGCTGATTGGTTGATCCATTCCGATTACACTGCTTTGGGAGCTCGAGTGCAGATCAATATCGGAATAGCTGTCGGAATCTGAGGAACTTTGAACTAGTAGCGAGTTTCATCTTGCACGGTCAGATAAATTATTTTTGATAGGATAAAAGATTATAGGATTTAGTTTGGTATGCTTCAATACATAATTTACTTATGTATATACAATACCAAAATCCCATAAGTCACGGAGGAATCTTCGGAAGCTGTCGGACAAAGTTTATAGTAACTGATATGCTAGAATATGAATTTATCTATACACTATCTATAAAATAAGTGCAGGAAGTCGTGTCTAGACTTATGAATAATAAGCAGGTAATTTTTCACTAGGAATGATAAACAATACTTATAATATGCAGCTAAAGTCGAAGTCCAGACTCGCTAATGCATCCTAACAACTATCAGTTAGACACACTAATGCAAGACCTGGTTCGCTAGGACCAACGCTCTGATACCACCTGTGATGACCCGTCCTAATCCACCTGGATGAAGTCATCAACATCTGGTCCCATTGCGAGGTACTGACCTAAATATGCCATGAATGACTCCATGTAATATCCTTCGATTGAGCAAATGAACAGCGTAAGACTTATTTCATACATGAGAATAAACATGCTTAAAAGTGTCAACCAAAAGGTTGGTGAGTTCATAGGTTTATCATAAACAATCATAAAATTCAGTAATTTTGATAGACCACAAGATTTCAGTTTCATAAATATATGTACACTCGCAAGTGTATAAAAGTATTCTATAAGTTGTTGAGCGCTTCGGTAACCATACTTAACAATTAATGTGGCATATTCCCTTTATTATGAAATCTCCCTACACTGTACCAAGTGTAGTAAAAATGAAGTACTATGCAACCGTTTACGATACTAGAGCGACTAGCCCGGTTGGGGTGGTCAAACTCGATAGATCTATCAATAGGATTCGATCATACATGTTCTTCCAATATGTAAATATTAGTTACCAAGCTATTAGGGAAGATATGCAAGGTGGTACAACTCAACGTAGAATATATTTTAAGTACTTGTGTCTATTTTGAAATGTCCCGTTCTTATTGATTAAAAACGTTCCATATTAATTGATTTCGTTGCGAGGTTTTGACCTCTATATGAGATGTTTTTCAAAGACTGCATTCATTTTTAAAACAAACCATAACCTTTATTTCATCAATAAAGGTTTAAAAAGCTTTACGTAGATTATCAAATAATGATAATCTAAAATATCCTGTTTACACACGACCATTACATAATGGTTTACAATACAAATATTTTACAACAAAATAAGTTTCTTGAATGCAGTTTTTACACAATATCATACAAGCATGGACTCCAAATCTCGTCCTTATTTAAGTATGCGACAACGGAAGCTCTTAATAATCACCTGAGAATAAACATGCTTAAAACGTCAACAAAAATGTTGGTGAGTTATAGGTTTAACCTATATATATCAAATCATAATAATAGACCACAAGATTTCATATTTCAATACACATCCCATACATAGAGATAAAAATCATTCATATGGTGAACACCTGGTAACCGACATTAACAAGATGCATATATAAGAATATCCCCATCATTCCGGGACACCCTTCGGATATGATATAAATTTCGAAGTACTAAAGCATCCGGTACTTTGGATGGGGTTTGTTAGACCCAATAGATCTATCTTTAGGATTCGCGTCAATTAGGGTGTCTGTTCCCTAATTATTAGATTACCAGACTTAATAAAAAGGGGCATATTCGATTTCGATAATTCAACCATAGAATGTAGTTTCACGTACTTGTGTCTATTTTGTAAATCATTTATAAAACCTGCATGTATTCTCATCCCAAAATATTAGATTTTAAAAGTGGGACTATAACTCACTTTCACAGATTTTTACTTCGTTGGGAAGTAAGACTTGGCCACTGGTTGATTCACGAACCTATAACAATATATACATATATATCAAAGTATGTTCAAAATATATTTACAACACTTTTAATATATTTTGATGTTTTAAGTTTATTAAGTCAGCTGTCCTCGTTAGTAACCTACAACTAGTTGTCCACAGTTAGATGTACAGAAATAAATCGATAAATATTATCTTGAATCAATCTACGACCCAGTGTATACGTATCTCAGTATTGATCACAACTCAAACTATATATATTTTGGAATCAACCTCAACCCTGTATAGCTAACTCCAACATTCACATATAGAGTGTCTATGGTTGTTCCGAAATATATATAGATGTGTCGACATGATAGGTCGAAACATTGTATACGTGTCTATGGTATCTCAAGATTACATAATATACAATACAAGTTGATTAAGTTATGGTTGGAATAGATTTGTTACCAATTTTCACGTAGCTAAAATGAGAAAAATTATCCAATCTTGTTTTACCCATAACTTCTTCATTTTAAATCCGTTTTGAGTGAATCAAATTGCTATGGTTTCATATTGAACTCTATTTTATGAATC
This sequence comes from Rutidosis leptorrhynchoides, assembly GCF_046630445.1. Lineage (NCBI taxonomy): Eukaryota > Viridiplantae > Streptophyta > Magnoliopsida > Asterales > Asteraceae > Rutidosis > Rutidosis leptorrhynchoides. The sequence continues at coordinate 68,429,705 of NC_092341.1, read as the reverse complement.
TAAACAGAAAAAGTATAGGTTTATAGTCGGAAAAATAAGTTACAAGTCGTTTTTGTAAAGGTAGTCATTTTAGTCGAAAGAACGACGTCTAGATGACCATTTTAGAAAACATACTTCCACTTTGAGTTTAACCATAATTTTTGGATATAGTTTCATGTTCATAATAAAAATCATTTTCTCAGAATAACAACTTTTAAATCAAAGTTTATCATAGTTTTTAATTAACTAACCCAAAACAGCCCGCGGTGTTACTACGACGGCGTAAATCCGGTTTTACGGTGTTTTTTGTGTTTCCAGGTTTTAAATCATTAAGTTAGCATATCATATAGATATAGAACATGTGTTTAGTTGATTTTAAAAGTCAAGTTAGAAGGATTAACTTTTGTTTGCGAACAAGTTTAGAATTAACTAAACTATGTTCTAGTGATTACAAGTTTAAACCTTCGAATAAGATAGCTTTATATGTATGAATCGAATGATGTTATGAACATCATTACTACCTTAAGTTCCTTGGATAAACCTACTGGAAAAGAGAAAAATGGATCTAGCTTCAACGGATCCTTGGATGGCTCGAAGTTCTTGAAGCAGAATCATGACACGAAAACAAGTTCAAGTAAGATCATCACTTGAAATAAGATTGTTATAGTTATAGAAATTGAACCAAAGTTTGAATATGATTATTACCTTGTATTAAAATGATAATCTACTGTAAGAAACAAAGATTATTTGAGGTTGGATGATCACCTTACAAGATTGGAAGTGAGCTAGCAAACTTGAAAGTATTCTTGATTTTATGTAACTAGAACTTGTAGAATTTATGAAGAACACTTAGAACTTGAAGATAGAACTTGAGAGAGATCAATTAGATGAAGAAAATTGAAGAATGAAAGTGTTTGTAGGTGTTTTTGGTCGTTGGTGTATGGATTAGATATAAAGGATATGTAATTTTGTTTTCATGTAAATAAGTCATGAATGATTACTCATATTTTTGTAATTTTATGAGATATTTCATGCTAGTTGCCAAATGACGGTTCCCACATGTGTTAGGTGACTCACATGGGCTGCTAAGAGCTGATCATTGGAGTGTATATACCAATAGTACATACATCTAAAAGCTGTGTATTGTACGAGTACGAATACGGGTGCATACGAGTAGAATTGTTGATGAAACTGAACGAGGATGTAATTGTAAGCATTTTTGTTAAGTAGAAGTATTTTGATAAGTGTATTGAAGTGTTTCAAAAGTGTATAAATACATATTAAAACACTACATGTATATACATTTTAACTGAGTCGTTAAGTCATCGTTAGTCGTTACATGTAAGTGTTGTTTTGAAACCTTTAGGTTAACGATCTTGTTAAATGTTGTTAACCCAATGTTTATAATATCAAATGAGATTTTAAATTATTATATTACCATGATATTATCATGTATGAATATCTCTTAATATGATATATATACATTAAATGTCTTTACAACGATAATCGTTACATATATGTCTCGTTTAAAAATCATTAAGTTAGTAGTCTTGTTTTTACATATGTAGTTCATTGTTAATATAATTAATGATATGTTTACTTATCATAGTATCATGTTAACTATATATATATCCATATATATGTCATCATATAGTTTTTACAAGTTTTAACGTTCGTGAATCACCGGTCAACTTGGGTGGTCAATTGTCTATATGAAACATATTTCAATTAATCAAGTCTTAACAAGTTTGATTGCTTAACATGTTGGAAACATTTAATCATGTAAATATCAATCTCAATTAATATATATAAACATGGAAAATTTCGGGTCACTACAGTACTTACCCGTTAAATAAATTTCGTCCCGAAATTTTAAGCTGTTGAAGGTGTTGACGAATCTTCTGGAAATAGATGCGGGTATTTCTTCTTCATCTGATCTTCAAGCTCCCAGGTGAACTCGGGTCCTCTACGAGCATTCCATCGAACCTTAACAATTGGTATCTTGTTTTGCTTAAGTCTTTTAACCTCATGATCCATTATTTCGACGGGTTCTTCGATGAATTGAAGTTTTTCGTTGATTTGGATTTCATCTAACGGAATAGTGAGATCTTCTTTAGCAAAACATTTCTTCAAATTCGAGACGTGGAAAGTGTTATGTACAGCCGCGAGTTGTTGAGGTAACTCAAGTCGGTAAGCTACTGGTCCGACACGATCAATAATCTTGAATGGTCCAATATACCTTGGATTTAATTTCCCTCGTTTACCAAATCGAACAACGCCTTTCCAAGGTGCAACTTTAAGCATGACCATCTCTCCAATTTCAAATTCTATATCTTTTCTTTTAATGTCAGCGTAGCTCTTTTGTCGACTTTGGGCGGTTTTCAACCGTTGTTGAATTTGGATGATCTTCTCGGTAGTTTCTTGTATAATCTCCGGACCCGTAATCTGTCTATCCCCCACTTCACTCCAACAAATCGGAGACCTGCACTTTCTACCATAAAGTGCTTCAAACGGCGCCATCTCAATGCTTGAATGGTAGCTGTTGTTGTAGGAAAATTCTGCTAACGGTAGATGTCGATCCCAACTGTTTCCGAAATCAATAACACATGCTCGTAGCATGTTTGCAAGCGTTTGTATCATCCTTTCGCTCTGCCCATCAGTTTGTGGATGATAGGCAGTACTCATGTCTAGACGAGTTCCTAATGCTTGCTGTAATGTCTGCCAGAATCTTGAAATAAATCTGCCATCCCTATCAGAGATAATAGAGATTGGTATTCCATGTCTGGAGACGACTTCCTTCAAATACAGTCGTGCTAACTTCTCCATCTTGTCATCTTCTCTTATTGGCAGGAAGTGTGCTGATTTGGTGAGACGATCAACTATTACCCAAATAGTATCAAAACCACTTGCAGTCCTTGGCAATTTAGTGATGAAATCCATGGTAATGTTTTCCCATTTCCATTCCGGGATTTCGGGTTGTTGAAGTAGACCTGATGGTTTCTGATGCTCAGCTTTGACCTTAGAACACGTCAAACATTCTCCTACGTATTTAGCAACATCGGCTTTCATACCCGGCCACCAAAAATGTTTCTTGAGATCCTTGTACATCTTCCCCGTTCCAGGATGTATTGAGTATCTGGTTTTATGAGCTTCTCTAAGTACCATTTCTCTCATATCTCCAAATTTTGGTACCCAAATCCTTTCAGCCCTATACCGGGTTCCGTCTTCCCGAATATTAAGATGCTTCTCCGATCCTTTGGGTATTTCATCCTTTAAATTTCCCTCTTTTAAAACTCCTTGTTGCGCCTCCTTTATTTGAGTAGTAAGGTTATTATGAATCATTATATTCATAGATTTTACTCGAATGGGTTCTCTGTCCTTCCTGCTCAAGGCATCGGCTACCACATTTGCCTTTCCCGGGTGGTAACGAATCTCAAAGTCGTAATCATTCAACAATTCAATCCACCTACGCTGCCTCATATTCAGTTGTTTCTGATTAAATATGCGTTGAAGACTTTTGTGGTCGGTATATATAATACTTTTGACCCCATATAAGTAGTGCCTCCAAATCTTTAATGCAAAAACAACCGCGCCTAATTCCAAATCATGCGTCGTATAATTTTGTTCGTGAATCTTCAATTGTCTAAACGCATAAGCAATCACCTTCGTTCGTTGCATTAATACACAACCGAGACCTTGCTTTGATGCGTCACAATAAATCACAAAATCATCATTCCCTTCAGGCAATGACAATATAGGTGCCGTAGTTAGCTTTTTCTTCAATAACTGAAACGCTTTCTCTTGTTCATCATTCCATTCAAATTTCTTCCCTTTATGCGTTAATGCAGTCAAGGGTTTTGCTATTCTGGAAAAGTCTTGGATGAACCTTCTGTAGTAACCAGCTGGTCCTAAAAACTGGCGTATGTGTTTTGGAGTTTTCGGGGTTTCCCACTTTTCAACAGTTTCTATCTTTGCCGGATCCACCTTAATACCTTCTTTGTTCACTATGTGACCGAGGAATTGAACTTCTTCCAACCAAAATGCACACTTTGAAAACTTAGCGTACAATTCTTCCTTCCTCAATACTTCTAACACCTTTCTCAAATGTTCACCGTGTTCTTGGTCATTCTTTGAGTAAATAAGTATGTCATCAATGAAAACAATGACAAACTTGTCAAGGTATGGTCCACACACTCGGTTCATAAGGTCCATGAACACAGCTGGTGCATTAGTTAAACCAAATGGCATGACCATAAACTCGTAATGACCGTAACGTGTTCTGAAAGCAGTCTTTGGAATATCATCTTCTTTCACCCGCATTTGATGATACCCGGAACGTAAGTCAATCTTTGAATAAATAGACGAGCCTTGTAGTTGATCAAATAAGTCGTCGATTCTCGGTAGTGGGTAGCGGTTCTTGATGGTAAGTTTGTTCAACTCTCGGTAGTCGATACACAACCTGAATGTACCATCTTTCTTCTTGACAAACAAAACAGGAGCTCCCCACGGTGATGTGCTTGGTCGAATGAAACCACGCTCTAAAAGTTCTTGTAATTGGCTTTGCAGTTCTTTCATCTCGCTGGGTGCGAGTCTGTAAGGAGCACGAGCTATTGGTGCAGCTCCTGGTACAAGATCTATTTGAAATTCAACGGATCGATGTGGGGGTAATCCCGGTAATTCTTTCGGAAATACATCGGGAAATTCTTTTGCAATGGGAACATCATTGATGCTCTTTTCTTCAGTTTGTACTTTCTCGACGTGTGCTAGAACAGCATAGCAACCTTTTCTTATTAGTTTTTGTGCCTTCAAATTACTAATAAGATGTAGCTTCGTGTTGCCCTTTTCTCCGTACACCATTAAGGGTTTTCCTTTTCTCGTATAATGCGAATTGCATTTTTGTAACAAACGATCTCTGCTTTCACTTCTTTCAACCAGTCCATACCGATTATCACATCAAAACTCCCTAACTCTACTGGTATCAAATCAATCTTAAATGTTTCGCTAACCAGTTTTATTTCTCGATTCCGACATATATTATCTGCTGAAATTAATTTACCATTTGCTAATTCGAGTAAAAATTTACTATCCAAAGGCGTCAATGGACAACTTAATTTAGCACAAAAATCTCTACTCATATAGCTTCTATCCGCACCCGAATCAAATAAAACGTAAGCAGATTTATTGTCAATAAGAAACGTACCCGTAACAAGCTCCGGGTCTTCCTGTGCCTCTGCCGCATTAATATTGAAAACTCTTCCGCGGTCTTGTCCATTCGTGTTCTCCTGGTTCGGGCAATTTCTAATAATGTGGTCCGGTTTTCCACATTTATAACAAACTACATTGGCATAACTTACTCCGACACTACTTGATCCGCCATTACTCGTTCCGACACCATTTGTTCCTTTCGTTCTATTAATCCCTGGTCCATAGACCTCACACTTCGCCGCGCTATGACCATTTCTTTTACACTTGTTGCAAAATTTGGTGCAGAACCCCGAGTGATTCTTTTCACACCTTTGGCATAGCTGCTTCTGATTGTTGTTGTTGTTGCGGTTATTATTGTTATTAGGATGATTGTTGTAGTTGCTGTTGTTGTTGTTGTTGTTGTTGTTGGGCCGTTTGTTGTAGTTGCGATTGATGTTGCGATTGTTGGGATAATTGTTGCGATTATTGTTGTAATTGCTGTTGTTGTTGTATTGGTGATTCTTATCACCGTTTTCCTCCCACTTTCTTTTGACTTGCTTCACATTGGCCTCTTCAGCAGTCTGTTCTTTAATTCTTTCTTCAATCTGGTTCACTATTTTGTGAGCCATTCTACATGCCTGTTGTATGGAGGCGGGCTCGTGTGAACTTATATCTTCTTGGATTCTTTCCGGTAATCCTTTCACAAACTCGTCGATCTTCTCTTCCTCATCTTCGAATGCTCCCGGACACAATAGGCATAATTTTGTGAATCATCTTTCGTACGTGGTAATATCAAATCCTTGGGTTCGTAACCCTCTAAGTTCTGTCTTGAGCTTATTGACCTCGGTTCTGGGAAGGTACTTCTCGTTCATCAAGTGCTTGAATGCTGACCACGGTAGTGCGTACGCATCGTCTTGTCCCACTTGCTCTAGATAGGTATTCCACCATGTTAACGCAGAACCTGTGAAGGTATGCGTAGCGTACTTCACTTTGTCCTCTTCAGTACACTTACTTATGGCAAACACCGATTCGACCTTCTCGGTCCACCATTTCAATCCGATCGGTCCTTCGGTTCCATCAAATTCCAAAGGTTTGCAGGCAGTGAATTCTTTGTAGGTGCATCCTACACGATTTCCTGTACTGCTACATCCAAGGTTATTGTTGGTATGTAGCGCAGCCTGTACTGCGACTATGTTTGAAGCTAGAAAAGTACGGAATTCCTCTTCATTCATATTCACGGTGTGTCGAGTAGTCGGTGCCATTTCCTTCAAAATAGTCAAATGGAACAAGTTAATCATACAGAATATTAAGAGTAGTTAATAGTATTTCGTAGCATAATATGAACTCATTTATAAAAGCTTTTTCTTCATATTAGCGTTTTATAAGTTTAAATTCGGGTAGTACCTACCCGTTAAGTTCATACTTAGTAGCTAATATACAATTCAACTACTACAATTCTATATGAAAAACTGATTATAATAATATTTCGCGTTCAAACTTTTATACAATATTTTACAAACTTACAATACCGCTTATTTTACATAAAGCATGAAATATAGCACACAATAACTTTGATACAAGATGGTTGTGAAGATAATTCTAGCTAGTACACAAGTCGTTCAGCAAAGGCAATAAAGACACGTAATTCATACATCCAGAAACAAGTCATGCATTCTGGTTTTACTAGGATTACTTCCCATCCTTGGTCTTGTGGAACATAACCGTTATGGCCATTGATAAGACAGCGTGTTGTAACGTCGTCAAAGGGACGAGGGTTACGTAATGTCCAACAGTCCCGTAACAATCTAAAAACCTCATTTCTTACCCCAATTACCGACTCCGTCACTTGTGGGAACGTTTTGTTTAATAGTTGTAGGCCGATGTTCTTGTTCTCACTTTGGTGAGAAGCGAACATTACTAATCCGTAAGCATAACATGTTTCTTTATGTTGCATGTTAGCCGCTTTTTCTAAATCACGAAGTCCAATATTCGGATATATTGAGTCAAAATAATTTCTTAACCCATTGCGTAAAATAGCATTTGGGTTCCCCGCAATATATGCGTCAAAGTAAACACATCGTAACTTATGGATTTCCCAATGTGATATCCCCCATCTTTCGAACGAAAGCCTTTTATAAACCAAGGCATTCTTGGAATGTTCTTCGAATGTCTTACAAACTGATCTCGCCTTAAATAGTTGTGCCGAAGAATTCTGACCGACTCTAGACAAGATTTCATCAATCATGTCTCCGGGTAGGTCTCTTAAAATATTGGGTTGTCTATCCATTTTGTGTTTTTATACTGTAAAATAGACAAGAGTTAGATTCATAAAAAAAAATACTTATTAATACAAGCAATTTTTACATATATCATAAAGCATAAGCACACTATATTACTTATATTACACCACACGAATACAACTATCTTATTCCGACTCGCTTGTTTCTTCTTCTTCGGTTTTGGTTCATTTTGCCAAGTTTCTAGGGATATATGATGTTCCCCTAATACGAGCCGTCGTTATCCACATTGGTATAGAAAAACCTGGTGGTTTAGAGGTTCCCGGGTCATTGTTACAACTTAAGGACTTCGGGGGTTGACGATACATATAAAGTTCATCGGGGTTGGAATTAGATTTCTCTATTTTTATGCCCTTTCCCTTATTATTTTCTTTTGCCTTTTTAAATTCAGTTGGGGTAATTTCTATAACCTCATCGGAATTCTCGTCGGAATCCGATTCATCGGAGAATTGGTAATCCTCCCAATATTTTGCTTCCTTGGCGGAAACACCATTGACCATAATTAACCTTGGTCGGTTGGTTGAGGATTTTCTTTTACTTAACCGTTTTATTATTTCCCCCACCGGTTCTATTTCTTCATCCGGTTCCGATTCTTCTTCCGGTTCCGATTCTTCTTCCGGTTCCGACTCTTCTTCCGGTTCCTCTTCGGGAACTTGTGAATCAGTCCACGAATCATTCCAATTTACATTTGACTCTTCATTATTATTAGGTGAGTCAATGGGACTTTCTCTAGAGGTAGACATCTATCACATAATATCAAACGCGTTAAGAGATTAATATATCACATAATATTCACATGTTAAAAATATATAGTTTCCAACAAAATTTGTTAAGCAATCATTTTTCAAGTAAACACGGTCGAAGTCCAGACTCCCTAATGCATCCTAACAAACTCGATAAGACACACTAATGCAAAATTCTGGTTCTCTAAGACCAACGCTCTGATACCAACTGAAATGTCCCGTTCTTATTGATTAAAAACGTTCCATATTAATTGATTTCGTTGCGAGGTTTTGACCTCTATATGAGACGTTTTTCAAAGACTGCATTCATTTTTAAAACAAACCATAACCTTTATTTCATCAATAAAGGTTTAAAAAGCTTTACGTAGATTATCAAATAATGATAATCTAAAATATCCTGTTTACACACGACCATTACATAATGGTTTACAATACAAATATGTTACAACAAAATAAGTTTCTTGAATGCAGTTTTTACACAATATCATACAAGCATGGACTCCAAATCTCGTCCTTATTTAAGTATGCGACAGCGGAAGCTCTTAATAATCACCTGAGAATAAACATGCTTAAAACGTCAACAAAAATGTTGGTGAGTTATAGGTTTAACCTATATATATCAAATCATAATAATAGACCACAAGATTTCATATTTCAATACACATCCCATACATAGAGATAAAAATCATTCATATGGTGAACACCTGGTAACCGACATTAACAAGATGCATATATAAGAATATCCCCATCATTCCGGGACACCCTTCGGATATGATATAAATTTCGAAGTACTAAAGCATCCGGTACTTTGGATGGGGTTTGTTAGACCCAATAGATCTATCTTTAGGATTCGCGTCAATTAGGGTGTCTGTTCCCTAATTCTTAGATTACCAGACTTAATAAAAAGGGGCATATTCGATTTCGATAATTCAACCATAGAATGTAGTTTCACGTACTTGTGTCTATTTTGTAAATCATTTATAAAACCTGCATGTATTCTCATCCCAAAATATTAGACTTTAAAAGTGGGACTATAACTCACTTTCACAGATTTTTACTTCGTCGGGAAGTAAGACTTGGCCACTGGTTGATTCACGAACCTATAACAATATATACATATATATCAAAGTATGTTCAAAATATATTTACAATACTTTTAATATATTTTGATGTTTTAAGTTTATTAAGTCAGCTGTCCTCGTTAGTAACCTACAACTAGTTGTCCACAGTTAGATGTACAGAAATAAATCGATAAATATTATCTTGAATCAATCCACGACCCAGTGTATATGTATCTCAGTATTGATCACAACTCAAACTATATATATTTTGGAATCAATGAAACAACCCAACCCGTACTCCGTACGCTATAATTTTTTTTTTTATAATATACACATTTATGCGCCAATTAAATATGTAGACCAACTCACAAGTTTCATTAAACCGTACAACCATTACCAATGTTTACAAAAGGCACAATGGCCGTTAATTAAGTTAATACAAGTTTGACCGAATACAATGGTAGTTTATTAACCAAACGACCCGACGAGCATGGTTTGGGACTAAACTACCCAAAAGGTGGCCAACTTTCAAAAGCTCCTACAAGCACATCATCAAGGGCATCTAGTGCCCGACAATCCCCTTCCCTTTATCCTTACCTGCAACTAAAAGATAAACAACGAGAAGGGTAAGCTAACGCTTAGTGAATGCAATAATTATACATGATCATATATAACCTACTTACTTGCATACACTTACACAATACCACATACGAGCTAGCAATTCAACAAACATGCAATCCATCATGCATAAACTACTATCCACGTTCCACATTACGCTAGCAACAATAATAGCATATAGTTCACAATATAATATGCTAAGTACAATTCGCATAACCATGGTTAACCAAGTATACAAGAGAACGGTACGTGTAAGTCCGTTGGAGTTCATAACATCCACTAGTGTTACTTATACACCGCGTAATCACTAGTCCCCCGGGTGATGTCTTAAACACCGCGACTAACTCACCCTTACAACAATGTGGCGTCTTAAACACCGCGACGAATCCACACTTCATTCAATACAATGAGTGGTGTCTTGAACACCGCGACACTTCCACTCTCACGACATTGTGGTGTCTTAAACACCGCGACAATCCCACAAGTCAATTACACAAGGAGTAGTGTCTTAAGCACCGCGACAATACTACTCGTTACCTAGAATGTGGTGTCTTGAACACCGCGACACTTCCACATTCATACCACACAAATAAATACATTATATACGTTCACGCATAATTATTCCACTCACCTTGACGCAAGGATGATGAATAATCGCTTCCAAACTTCAAAGCCAAGTACCTAATACATTAAGTACCAATTCAATACATAAACTAGTGGAATTAACCACATTACATTTACTTGGGCATTTAATGACTCAATTTCGCATTAAATGACCCAACCACACCACAACCGCCCTCTTAATGGCCAAGACTCGACTTTAATTACCAATATTAGTGCATTAAAGTCTACTAGCCTCAATTGACATCCACCTAGGGTAATTTACACCCATTTTACCCAAACTAGGTCAACTAGTACATTCTTGACCCAAATGACATCTCTTTCAATTATAACAAGTGTTTAATGCTTACAATACCATTAACACTTTCAAACTCACAATTACAAGACCAAAACCCTAGATTATGGCCATTAGGGTTTCATTACAACAACCTAACCCAAATTCACCCATTTTACTCCCAAATGGGTCATACAAGCTTCTATTAACCAAAACCCTAGCCATAATCAATTAAAACTCGAAACTTAGAGTTAGAACTTACCGAGACTATCACCACGTAGCTAGAGTCACAAGGAACAACTTTAATACTTGCTCCAAAGATCAACCCTAAATCCTTCCTCTCTCAATCTCACTTTGAATCCAAATGGGTGTTAGAGTTTTGGGAGAGAAATTGAAAGAAAATGAAAAAGGAAAATGAAATAAATGAACTAGTGGACCAGATTTAATGCACCCATCTGATCTATACATTCATTTACCATTTTGCCCCTCAAAATCTCTTAATTTAACCTAAAACCGGAACCTGGCCAGCAGGCCTGCCGCAGCGCGGCACTAAACGTCGCGGCGCGACGAAACACATGAAAAACATCACCCTTTAATCCAAGTTCTGATCAAATCTTTGCTTGATGTGTCGCGTCGCGGAGCCCTGTATCGCGGCGCGACAATTGCCTGGAACTGGTGCCCTCGACTAGCTAATCAATTTTCCAAGGTTTCCATAACTAATAACCCAAACGCTCACTTTAATACACATACTAACCCCAACCTTGAGTCTCACACGACTCAATGCCATCGTGACACGTAGGTAAACACGTTCGCGCATGCATTCAACATTTATAATATACACATTCTTAAGTAACTAACATGTTAGCTAACTTAGCCACATAACGAGCAAGTTATAGACGTATAATTGATTAGGTGTGTACCTTTAAGCGTGTACGGAAAAGCGGGGTGTTACAATCAACCTCAACCCTGTATAGCTAACTCCAACATTCACATATAGAGTGTCTATGGTTGTTCCGAAATATATATAGATGTGTCGACATGATAGGTCGAAACATTGTATACGTGTCTATGGTATCTCAAGATTACATAATATACAATACAAGTTGATTAAGTTATGGTTGGAATAGATTTGTTACCAATTTTCACGTAGCTAAAATGAGAAAAATTATCCAATCTTGTTTTACCCATAACTTCTTCATTTTAAATCCGTTTTGAGTGAATCAAATTGCTATGGTTTCATATTGAACTCTATTTTATAAATCTAAACAGAAAAAGTATAGGTTTATAGTCGGAAAAATAAGTTACAAGTCATTTTTGTAAAGGTAGTCATTTCAGTCGAAAGAACGACGTCTAGATGACCATTTTAGAAAACATACTTCCACTATGAGTTTAACCATAATTTTTGGATATAGTTTCATGTTCATAATAAAAATCATTTTCTCAGAATAACAACTTTTAAATCAAAGTTTATCATAGTTTTTAATTAACTAACCCAAAACAGCCCGCGGTGTTACTACGACGGCGTAAATCCGGTTTTACGGTTTTTTTCGTGTTTCCAGGTTTTAAATCATTAAGTTAGCATATAATATAGATATAGAACATGTGTTTAGTTGATTTTAAAAGTCAAGTTAGAAGGATTAACTTTTGTTTGCGAACAAGTTTAGAATTAACTAAACTATGTTCTAGTGATTACAAGTTTAAACCTTCGAATAAGATAGCTTTATATGTATGAATCGAATGATGTTATGAACATCATTACTACCTTAAGTTCCTTGGATAAACCTACTGGAAAAGAAAAAAATGGATCTAGCTTCAACGGATCCTTGGATGGCTCGAAGTTCTTGAAGCAGAATCATGACACGAAAACAAGTTCAAGTAAGATCATCACTTGAAATAAGATTGTTATAGTTATAGAAATTGAACCAAAGTTTGAATATGATTATTACCTTGTATTAGAATGATAACCTACTGTAAGAAACAAAGATTTCTTGAGGTTGGATGATCACCTTACAAGATTGGAAGTGAGCTAGCAAACTTGAAAGTATTCTTGATTTTATGTAACTAGAACTTGTAGAATTTATGAAGAACACTTAGAACTTGAAGATAGAACTTGAGAGAGATCAATTAGATGAAGAAAATTGAAGAATGAAAGTGTTTGTAGGTGTTTTTGTCGTTGGTGTATGGATTAGATATAAAGGATATGTAATTTTGTTTTCATGTAAATAAGTCATGAATGATTACTCATATTTTTGTAATTTTATGAGATATTTCATGCTAGTTGCCAAATGATGGTTCCCACATGTGTTAGGTGACTCAAATGGGCTGCTAATAGTTGATAATTGGAGTGTATATACCAATAGTACATACATCTAAAAGCTGTGTATTGTATGAGTACGAATACGGGTGCATACGAGTAGAATTGTTGATGAAACTGAACGAGGATGTAATTGTAAGCATTTTTGTTAAGTAGAAGTATTTTGATAAGTGTATTGAAGTGTTTCAAAAGTGTATAAATACATATTAAAACACTACATGTATATACATTTTAACTGAGTCGTTAAGTCATCGTTAGTCGTTACATGTAAGTGTTGTTTTGAAACCTTTAGGTTAACGATCTTGTTAAATGTTGTTAACCCAATGTTTATAATATCAAATGAGATTTTAAATTATTATATTACCATGATATTATCATGTATGAATATCTCTTAATATGATATACATACATTAAATGTCTTTACAACGATAATTGTTACATATATGTCTCGTTTAAAAATCATTAAGTTAGTAGTCTTGTTTTTACATATGTAGTTCATTGTTAATATACTTAATGATATGTTTACTTATCATAGTATCATGTTAACTATATATATATCCATATATATGTCATCATATAGTTTTTACAAGTTTTAACGTTCGTGAATCACCGGTCAACTTGGGTGGTCAATTGTCTATATGAAACATATTTCAATTAATCAAGTCTTAACAAGTTTGATTGCTTAACATGTTGGAAACATTTAATCATGTAAATATCAATCTCAATTAATATATATAAACATGGAAAAGTTCGGGTCACTACATATTTCATCAAACATAGAAGCAGTGCATGTATTCTCAGCTCAAAAATATATATTGCAAAAGCAATTAAAAAGGGAGCAAATGAAACTCACAATACTGTATTTCGTAGTAAAAATACATATGACGTCATTGAACAAGTGTAGGGTTGGCCTCGGATTCACGAACCTATATCATTTATATATATATATTAACACACATAATTGTAATCGAATAAATTTATATATATAAGTTTATTAGTTATATCATTTTTATATTAATAATTTATATGTCTCACATATTCATTGTATACATTGTAAATAATTAAAAATATTAATTTTATTATGTTATATGTATTAAATATATTTTTATATATGTATATATCATTTGTTTGTTAAAATTATTCATGGTGATTATATGAGTGTCTTTTACGGCTGCTACAGCAGCAGCTTTTAATGGTTTAAGGCTGTAAAGGTGGCAGTAATTAGACACTAATATAGCGACAGTAGTTGGTTAAATGATGTGGGTGTGTGTGTGTTGGATTTACACAGAAAGCAGTCGCTGTTTAGCAGCAACAAAGCATACAACAGCAGTCATTGATAAATAGCTAGACGAGTGGGTTGTTGTGGAGTTCTTTGGACCAACATCGACATAGCAGCAGCAGTTAAACAGAAACAGGAGTAGAAATGAGCAGTTTGCCAATTAATTGAAGTGGTTTTTGGGTCGTGGTTTAGTAGTGGTGATATCAAACACAGAAACATGTAGCAGCAGCTTGTAATGTAAATGATGTGTTGTTTTTGCTACAAAAATAGAAATCCATAGCAGCGGGTTGTTTTGATGGTGGAAGGTGATTAAAAGAAACAAAATTTCAATTGATAGTGAGATGTCGGGTGATTACAAGGTGTTTCTCGGTGGTGGTGGCGTGTGATGGTTGCAAACAGAAAAACAATCGCAGCAGGGTTCATGGTGGTTTGTGGTGGAAGTACTCTCGGCTAGAATGTGGAAGAGAGAAAAGGAGAAATGGCGAGCTCACGGTGGTAGTCTAGGGTGGTGATGGTGGTGGTGGAAATGGTAGTCGGTGATGGAGGTTTGTTACTCGATGGAAGAAAGCAAGAGAGTGTGATTTTGTGTATGTATATGTTAACTATATATATATATATATATATATATATATATATATATATATATATATATATATATATATATATATACACATATATAAAATATCAATCAGTGAATGAAACACCTAACAAGCACAGTAAACAAAACAGTAAAGCCATCACTTAATTAGATTTTTATGCCGACGGTTTTCACGGCCGGGCTCCGTTGATTACTCAGTGGCGAATAAAAGTCTTCGAAAAATTACCAAATTTTAAAATTAAGTATCATTATTTATTTTGGTCATTATGGTATAAAATTCGGTCATTAACTGTTAAATAAAAATTACATTAATTATTCATTCCCAACCCTAAGTAAAATATATAAAAAAAAATTTTAATTCAACAGATAGTTCCTAAATATATTTTTAGTAAGCCTATAATTTATAAAACTCATTTTCGGATCACCGTTTATTTTAAAATCACATAAGTTTCTTTTTAACTCGTGTAATTTCGTTCGAATGACAATTTAACGTTACCTTCGTTTACTAAATAGTTTCAAAATCACAAAATATATATTCTGTATACTTTATTTATATATAAATAATATTTATTATATATTACCATTATTTTATATATCTAATTCTAACAATTACAATACCTAATAATTCATATTATTATATACAAATATATATATAAGCATATTTATTTACAAGTAATCGTATCGTGAGTCGTCGGACATAATCAAAGATTAAATGAATTCATGAAAACAGTTCAAACATTTTGAGACTCAGTTTAACATACTTTGCTTATCTTGTAGAAATCATATAAAGATTGAGTTTAAATTTGGTCGAAAATTTCCGGGTCGTCACAACTGTGATTTAAGAAATCTATTCTTTTTAACAACATTCGGAAAATGGTAAAGTGATTTATAAGTAAGAACAAATGTGTCAATTAACGAGAACTAGACAAGGGTTAGTGGAAATTCCTGTTAAACACCCAGACTAAGAACTTGTTCTCCGAAATTGGAAAAATGCTGATTAAGCAGCAAAACTGTAAACGATCTTAACAGTAAAAAGTTTGATGATAAAGAATAGTGTGTTGGCAAAGCTCAGAAAAAGAGAAGCTTTGAAACTGGAAAACGGATTGAGCAAAGTATGAAGGAGGCTGTGGATAAATCACAAAGACTAAACCTGCCTTCAAAGAATCCAAATGATTCAGTGTCTGCTGAAGCTATTATCGAATACCTTGCTCCTGACTCTAAACTTTTACGGACAAATCTTCATCATCATCCATCGATATTAAAAATTCTAAGATATCATCATATCTTTCATTATAAATATCCTCCATATTTCTGAAGATATTTCATAACTATTCCTATCCGAAATTAGTTATCTCTTCGCGCTATCTGTGTTACATCATAAAAAAAACTATTTTAGTTTCTAAATTCTGAAACCTTCAAGTTTAAAATATGAATGTTTTAAATTGGTGTTGGGAACTGAAGCATGAATTAGTATAATATAATGACACTTAATCAACGTGATTATATTACAGTAAGTCATGTTGAGTTTCTAAATGGAACATGATGATTCACAAACCACAACATCATCATGTGCCATGTTACACGACTCTTGTATTCAATTTAACCTTTAAAATATCAAGAAAATATTTCTTGATGATTCGGTCTTTTCCGAGGCATTCTGGTAATTTAACCAAATCAAGATCGTGCCATTACGATTCCATTCTTAGAAAATTAACTATGTTCATTTCAAAATCCTTACCTACAAATTCTGGACCATTAATCGCTTGACTTGAAGCCGGGAAGAGGAGACAAAAGTATGGAACTCTTGAATATAAAAGAAGATATAAAGCTCGACAACAATACATAAATTACAAACAATGTATATCAATACGTATTGCCACGTAAAGGCACGGGAGAATTAAAAGCACTATAACCTCAAGGTAATAGTAAAAGTAAATAAAATCCTCCGGTGGTAGATGAAAGAGAAGAATGACAGATATGAAAGTTAGGAGTATATCAAGAATTAGTACTGGATGGAGCATATTGATGAATGCTTTAAAATATGAGTTGAGAGAGAAAGAATAGAAGGTGTGAGTTGTAAGGAAACGAAGGGGGTGGATTTATAGTAAAATATTCGACAGAGCAATCAAAACAGATGATCGCGTTTAAAGCGGATCCTAATTTCCTTGATTACCGAAGAATCAAATCTTATTACGAAGATTTTCTCCAAATCCCTTGAACTCTGGAAATCAATCCTATCTACGTCAAAATATATGACAAATCTACACTTACTCATTTCACTCTTTTGTGATAACTTCACTCGTACGCTTCACTTAAGCAAATTGTTTTATCCATATTACTCGCTGATGATAAAACTCTAATTTTCAGCTCGTATGCGTCATGAAAACATACTTATTGTCAGCCATGACCATCCCAATCAAATTTTGGGGCGAAATTTCTTTAACGGGTAGGTACTGTGACAACCCTGAAATTTCCGAACAAATTTAAACTTGATCTTTATATGTTTCCGACACGATAAGCAAAGTCTGTAATGTTGAAATCTCAAAAACTTTGAACTGTGTTCATGTAATCAATTACCCTTTGACTATGCTTGACGATTCACGAACATTTATGTGTATATAGATATGTATATATAATATAGTTATATTAATTGAAAAAGTTAACAAAGTATTAGATGTATAATACTTTACATAAACGTATTTGTTTCAAAATATGTTTAATATATTTATCGACGGAATTAAAAGATAATATTAAATGATTGAATTATCAGATACATTGCGATATGATTACGGGTCTATGTTATGAGGTCCACTGTGATTTAAGAAATCTATTCTTTTTGACAACATTCGGAAAATGGTAAAGTGATTTATAAGTAAGAACAAATGTGTCAATTAACGGGAACTAGACAAGGGTTAGTGAAAATTCCTGTTAAATTTCCAATTCATCTTTTATAATATTTTCCTCGTGACTTTGATAAGATAACTATGTTAACTTTCATTTTATTTAATGTGAAATTAAGAACGTGAAGTGTAAATAATTTAGATGTTGGATATCAACAAGTTAAGTAACTCGACATTTTTCATTAAGATGATTTCATACGTTTATTTAACCTTTGGACTTTATCTCATACTTCACCAACAGACTGTAATTTAAAAACTTGAAACCCATTATGAATATATATCATTCTACTTTTCTAAAATGTTTTATGATATAACGATTTCCATTATTTTAACCTTTTAACAAAATGATTCTTAAATATATTTAGTTTTGGAAAACAAAATTATCATATTTATTTGATTTAGTTTCAAACGTGCAAAAACGTTTTTAGTTTAAAAAGAACTTTATTATTAAAATGTATATAACTTTTATAAATATCTAGAATCACTTTTGATAACTCATTTCTTAACCAGTATGATAAAGATAACGATATTTGTATTTTATTTTATTAAATATATATAATGATTTAAATTAATATTATATATATTTATACGCGTATTATACGTACATAGTTTTATACTTTTATTATACTTTAACTTTACCTTTACATTACTTTTACTTTACTTTAACTTTAATAATTCACTATAATAATTTACTTTAATAATTCATACTTTAATAATTCATTTTAATAATTCATACTTTAATAATTCAAAAATATATTGTAAATAGAATTCAATAGGTTTCATTATTTCATAGAAACTTGAAAATATATTTCTCTAAACTCTCTCAATCGATTTACATATATATATTTACTCAGTATTATTTCAAGAAATTATTAGTATACATAAAATACTACGACGGAGTTATGTTCAGGCGATTTCAAAATAAGTTTTCAAATGGGATAGAGCTAAGGAAATTATGGGTTATAGCTATGGAGGTTATGGGTATTGTTCGAGGGTATTGTTCGTGAGGTCAACCTAACGTTTATCATTTTCGTTGCGTCTACGTACTTTCCTACAATATTGAATCACAATATTGATACGTGAGCATTCATATCTTATCTTTTATTTATTAATAATGTATCCCTGACTAGTGCTCGAGTATATATGATCATGCATGCTTGTATGTTTAATATTGTCGTTAGATAGTTTATGATGAATCATGAATTTAATACATGTGCTACTAGGATAAGGTATATGATATGCATGTCATTGGAAAGCTGGTGAAAAATTAATAACTTTTCATTTAGAAAGCTTGTGGTTTCGATGAACGGATTAAAAGATATGGTCAACTGAATTATTATTAATTTTAGTATTATTATTATTAAAATGATTATTATTATTATTACTATCGTCGTTATTATCGTAGTTATTATTATTATTTAATAATAATAATAATTATTATTATTAATATCATTATCATTATTAATATAAGTATTATTATTGTTATTGTTATTATCATTAAGGTTAATATTAATATTATCATTATTATTATTATTATTATTATTATTATTATTATTATTATTATTATTATTATTATTATTATTATAATTATTAGTATTATCATTAATATTATTATAATACTTATTAGTATCATTATCATTAAAACTAATATTAGTATCATCTAATTATTATGATTACTATTATTATCATTATTATGAATACGATATAAAAGAGGACTAAAAGCTATTAAACAAGTCGATTAAAAAATAATGAGTATAAGTATCATGATTCAGTTAAAATACTGTTAAGATTATGATTTAGATAAAAATATCGTTTTCACTATTTTTATCATTATTAGTAATATTATTATGACATTAGTATTACTACAAAAGATTATTATTTGTTATAAAAATTATTATTATCATTAGTAAATATCAATATTGTTATTATTATTATTATTATTATTATTATTATTAAATAATTAATATTATTATTATTATAAAATAATACAACTTTTGGTTCATTATTATTATTATAAATATTATATTATTTAATCAAATAAATACTTGATACAAATATATATTTATGATACATATTACTACATTTTTATCATTAAAAAGATATTATGTGAACATTATACAAATTATAATACTTACTATATGAAAATATATTTTTACTATATATTAACATAAATTTTTATCATTAATACATTATGATAAATGATGAAATTAAAATGTTGTAAGAAACTGATTTAAATAAAAATATCGATTTCATTATTATTATCATTATTATTATTATTAAAAGTATCATTAATATTAAAACTATCATTCTATTAAAATTATTATTTTTAATAGAAATATCATTGTTATTATAAGATATCATTTTTTTAGTATCATTTTAGTATTATTATTATTAAAAATTATCATTTTGAATAAAATTATTATTTTTATATAAAATATTATTATTATTATAGTTAATATTAAAAAATATCGTTATTATTAAAATTATCATGATTAGAATTATCACTTTATTATAATTAATATCATCATTAGTAAATAAATATTGTTATTATTATTATTAGTAGAATAATAATTATTATTATTATAAAATAATACAACTTTTACTCATTATTATTATCATCAATATTATTTTATCAAATAAATATGTGATACAATTACATTAATAATACATACCACTATATTTTTATGATATTGAGTGAACTGTATAATTTTTATTACTTGAGATATATAAAAGTATATTTTTATATATAAATTTTAATATAAATTTTTATTTATTAATAAATGACTTGTATTATTTAATTTAATATAATCTAATAAATATATTTAAATATATAAGACGACTATATTTAAGTTATATAATAAACATGTATAGATTTTAGAAGTCATTTTGGGTCAAGTCCACTTTTGTTGACTTTTGCATATCGGTCTCGAGCATTAGGATTGTGATACACTACGACTTGACCTAAATTATTAGACAGATATTGACCAATATATATATATATATATATATATATATGTATGTATATATATATGTATGTATATATATATATATATATATATATATATATATATATATATATATATATATATATATATATATATAACTAATATAGGTTCGTGAATCCGAGGCCAACCTTTCACTTGTTCAATGCCGTCATATGTATTTTTACTACGAAATACAGTATTGTGAGTTTTATTTGCTCCCTTTTTAAATGCTTTTGCAATATATATTTTTAGGACTAAGAATACATGCGCTGCTTTTATAAATGTTTTTCGAAATAGACACAAGTAATCGAAACTACATTCTATGATTGGATTATCGAATCGAATATGCCCTTTTTTAGCTTGGTAACCTAAGAATTAGAGAACAGTACCCCTAATTGACGCGAATCCTAAAGATAGATCTATGGGCCTAACAAACCCCATCCGAGGTACGGATGCTTTAGTACTTCGACATATTATTATACAGACGAGAGGATTCTGTTTTGGAGATATTCTATATGCATCTTGTTAATGTCGAATACCAGGTGTTCACCATATGAATGATTTTTATCTCTATGCAGTTTGCGAAATGCCTGATATGAGATGTATGTTTATGAGAAATGGAAATGAAAATCTTGTGGTCTATTAAAATTATGGAAATGATTGATTACGATAAACTAATGAACTCACCAACCTTTTGGTTGACGCTTGAAAGCATGTTTATTCTCAGGTATTAAAGAAATCTTCCGATGTGCATTTGTTCATTATAAAGATATTACTTGGAGTCATTCATGGCATAATTCAAAAGACGTTGCATTCAAGTCGTTGAGTTCAATAAAGATTATTATTAAGTAAATGACATATTAGGTCATTTATAGTTTGGATATTATGAAATAGTATGCATGCCTGTCAACTTTCGATGAAATGAAAGTTTGTCTTTAAAAACGAATGCAATGTTTGTAAAATGTATCATATAGAGGTCAAATACCTCGCAATGTAATCATATGTTATTGTATTCGTCCTTATGGATTAGGACGGCACATCTCATGTGGTATCAGAGCGGTGGTCTTAGCGAACCAGGTCTTGCATTAGTGTGTCTAACTGATAGTTATTAAGATGCATTAGTGAGTCTGGACTTCGGCAGTGTCTGCATGTCAAAAGTTTTGCTTATCACTTCTAGTCGCAAATCATCTACTTACCATCCTTAGGAAATTACCTGCTTATCATTCTTAGTCTAGACACGTCTTACTTCATTGACTGCATGAATAGTGTATAGACAAAAATTCATATCTTAGCGTATCTGCTAAATCATATCTTAGCGTATCTATTACTGTAAACCTTGTCTGACATATTCCGTAAATTCCTCTGTAATCTACGAAATCTTTTGCTATATATATATATATATATATATATATATATATATATATATATATATATATATATATATATATATATATATATATATATATATATATATATATATATATATATATATATATATATATATATATATTCTATGTAATTAGAATACCACCCGATAGCCAAAAAATCATTTCATATCGAAAAATTCTTTATTCAATCGTACGAAATGAAATTCGTCATTAGTTCAAGTCCCTCGAATTCCGATATGGAGTCTCACTCGAGCTCCGAAGGCAGTGTCACCGGAATGGATCAACCAATCAGCCATCATCTATTCTGGATGAATTGGGGATGGGTTCGTAGCCTTCTCAATCATTGGAGACAAGAAGGCGATCCTTTCCATCCACCACATTGCCCTCTTGGCGAAGAACCTGAAACACTTACCGGCGAACCTGTCCGAAACACCATTTTCTGTCTCATTTCCAGAGTATCTCGTCACGATTATATATTATATCAAATTCTAGATCTTATTTATCCGATCGTTCGAACCGACAATCACCCCGGTGTAATAGAAGAAGTCAACGAACTTCGCGCTCGGGTAGTGACTTTGGAGAATATGGTGCAAAGGTTACAAACACCAGCAGCAGCATAACCAGTACCACCATCAGCAACACCAACAGTACCATCACCACCACCAACAACAACATTCATATCCCACACTTCAACATCATAATCTGTACCACGAGCATCAACGTCATATGCACCGTAGGTAACAAGGAGTACCAACATCAATAACCGATGAAGTATTGATTCATAACTTCATTGGAGAAACAAATCAGCGGCGATTATGTAATCTCTAAAGTCTTAGAGATTATCTATTCTAGCCCTAACCCTAAATCAGATGAATAAACCAAAATGATAGAAGGAAGAATAGAAACCCTGACAAGAATGGTGCATGAGCTAGACTTGTTTTACCAGCAGCATCAACAGTACCGTTAGCATCACCAGCACAGTTAGTGCCGTCAGCATCGTCAGAATCAGCAGCACCTATAACATCACAAACTCCACCAGTTCAAGAATCACCGTGGACATCATTACAAATCAATAACAAGTATGTCATATCAACGAGTTATGAAGTATTAACTCATTTCCACTGAAGGATTTATATGTATGTCTTATATATATAAATTTTTAAACCATAATAAAACTTTCCGTACTAAGCTATTATGTGTGAATCTTAACTACTCGGTTAATTCATATTACTAATATGCAATAATGTACGTCCTTCGTCCGCAACTTAACCATCGTTAACTACAATCTCTGTCTCAATTCAATAAATTCCAATTCATAATAAATCAAGTGTATATGTTTGATTTTACACTTTCATCATCGATGTACTCGAAACTTTTCAAATCACATCATTCGTACCTTGCGAAGTTCACAAGAATTTCACGAAAACCAACATCATGCATCAACAAATAGCGAAGTATTGATTCATAATTTCAATATCATTGAAGAAATACTTATGTAATTTCTAAAGTTTTAGGGATTACTCAATTCTAGTCTAACGGTAAATCAAATGAGTTTAATTTAATATTAACTCATTAAATCTATGTTACATCTAAAGAAAATATACACATATATTATTTTCATGAAGACTGTAATAAAAATTCTTTTGTACAAAATATTAATTGTGAAATTTTTTTTTAACGGGTAGGTAATACCCGAGAGATATATAAATTCACAATTAATATGTTACATTCTTCGAATCTGATTCAGCAATCACCAACTATACTCACTACTTCACAACAATATACATTCTTTTATAGAAATTAAAATAACCATTCTCATCCAAATTTGATTACATATTCAGATTTTGACAAATCAAAATCCAAGTCAAGATTTAACAGAAGACATCACTCTTAGATTCTTACATCTTTCAAAGCTATACTTTGACTTCAAAACTGTACTAGAACATCATATGTATATTAACGACTTCAATCTGTGTTCAAACCCTCCGAAATTCCTGAAGACACTTCAAATAATGAACAATCGAGATGATGATCCAACCACATGTTAACCACAGTTATGTATCTAAGAAACTCTCGAAACCAAAGTCATAGTTTGACACGTATTCGTGTCAGGCCCTTTGGCATTTATTAGCTAAAATAACTTTTCAATTCCTCTCCAAAGTAGTCAGTTTTGTCACAGCTCCAGCAAGTCAACTTCGACTTTTTCAGTTGAAACAGCCTTATTATAACCTTGATATATACGTTGCCCTTTCGCCATCGTTACCGGAGAACCATTTATGTTCCACCACATTAGCAATAAACTTACCAACAACTTCGCTGATCTTTGATTTTCAGAAAAATCGTTATATTCATTGGAACCCTATCATATACTCATCCGTACCTTGTAACAAGAATTGCCATACCAATTATTGAGAATCAGCAATCAGTATTTTGAAATCTCGCAGCATGTCTACATTAGCAGTTATATATACATATAACGTCTACCTCCAAGAGTTACATACTTCGAATGTGAAGTTTCTGAAAAACACCCCAGACTAAGAACTTGTTCTCCGAAATTGGAAAAATGCTGATGAAGCAGCAAAAACTGTAAACGATCTTAACAGTAAAAAGTTTGATGATAAAAAATAGTGTGTTGGCAAAGCTCAGAAAAAGAGAAGCTTTGGAACTGGAAATCGGATTGAACAAAGTATGAAGGAGGCTGTGGATAAATCATAAAGACTAAACCTACCTTCAAAGAATTCAAATGATTCAGTGTCTGCTGAAGCTATTATCGAATACCTTGCTCCTGACTCTAAACCTTTATGGACAAATCTTCATCATCATCCATCGATATTAAAAATTCTAAGATATCATTGTATCTTTCATTATAAATATCCTCCATATTTATGAAGATATTTCATAACTATTCTTATCTAAAATTAGTTATCTATTCGCGCTATCTGTGTTATATCATAAAATAAACTATTTTAGTTTCTAAATTTTGAAACCTTCAAGTTTAAAATATGAATGTTTTGAAGTGGTGTTGGGAACTGAAGCATGAATTAGTATAATATAATGACACTTGATCAACGTGATTATATTACAGTAAGTCATGCTGAGTTTCTAAATGTAACATGATGATTCACAGACCATAACGTCATCATGTGCCATGTTACACAACTCTTGTATTCAATTTAACCTTTAAAATATCAAGAAAATATTTCTTGATGATTCGGTCTTTTCCGAGGAATTCTGGTAATTTAACCAAATCAAGATCGTGCCATTCCGATTCCCTTCTTAGAACATTAACTATGTTCATTTCAAAATCCTTACCTACAAATTCTGGACCATTAATCGCTTGACTTGAAGCCGGGAAGAGGAGACAAAAGTATGGAACTCTTGAATATAAAAGAAGATATAAAGCTCGACAACAATACATAAATTACAAACCGTGTATATCAATACATATTGCCACGTAAAGGCACGGGAGAATTAAAAGCACTATAACCCCAAGATAATAGTAAAAGTAAATAAAATCCTCCGGTGGTAGATGAAAGAGAAGAATGACAGATATGAAAGTTAGGAGTATATCAAGAATCAGTACTGGATGGAGCATATTGATGAATGCTTTAAAATATGAGTTGAGAGAGAAAGGATAGAAAGTGTGAGTTGTAAGGAAACGAAGGGGGTGAATTTATAGTAAAATATTCGACAGAGCAATCAAAAAAGATGATCGCGTTTAAAGCGGATCCTAATTTCCTTGATTACCGAAGAATCAAATCTTATTACGAATATTTTCTCCAAATCCTTTGAACTCTGGAAATCAATCCTATCTATGTCAAAAGATATTACAAATCTACACTTACTCATTTCACTCTTTTGTGATAACTTCACTCGTACGCTTCACTTAAGCAAATTGTTTTATTCATATTACTCGCTGATGATAAAACTCTAATTTTCAGCTCGTATGCGTCATGAAAACATACTTATTGTCAGCCATGACCATCCCAATCAAATTTTGGGAAGAAATTTCTTTAACGGGTAGGTGCTGTGACAACCCGGAAATTTCTGAACAAATTTAAACTTGATCTTTATATGTTTTCGACACGATGAGCAAAGTCTGTAATGTTGAAATCTCAAAAACTTTGAACTGTGTTCATGTAATCAATTACCCTTTGACTGTGCTCGACGATTCACGAACATTTATGTGTATATAGATATGTATATATAATATAGTTATATTAATTGAAAACGTTAACAAAGTATTAGATTTATAATACTTTACATAAACGTATTTGTTTCAAAATATGTTTAATATATTTATCGACGGAATTAAAAGATAATATTAAATGATTGAATTATCAGATACATTGTGATATGATTACGGGTCTATGTTATTAGGTCCACTGTGATTTAAAAAATCTATTCTTTTTGACAACATTCAGAAAATGGTAAAGTGATTTATAAGTAAGAACAAATGTGTCAATTAACGGGAACTAGACAAGGGTTAGTGGAAATTCCTGTTAAATTTCCAATTATGTTTTATAATATTTTCCTCGTGACTTTGATATGATAACTATGTTAACTTTCATTTTATTTAATGTGAAAGTCAGAACGTGGAGTGTAAATAATTTAGATGTTGGATATCAACAAGTTAAGTAACTCAATATTTTTCATTAAGATGATTTCATACGTTTATTTAACCTTTGGACTTTATCCCATACTTCACCAACAGACTGTAATTTAAAAACTTGAAACCCATTATGAATATATATAATTCTACTTTTCTAAAACGTTTTATGATATAACGATTTCTATTATTTTAACCTTTTAACAAAATGATTCTTAAATATATTTAGTTTTGGAAAACAAAATTATCATATTTATTTGATTTAGTTTCAAACGTACAAAAACGTTTTTAGTTCAAAAAGAACTTTATTATTAAAACGTATATAACTTTTATAAATATCTAGAACCACTTTTGACAACTCATTTCTTAACCAGTATGATAAAGATAACGATATTTATATTTTATTTTATTAAATATATATAACGATTTAAATTAATATTATATATATTTATACGCGTATTATACGTACATAGTTTTATACTTTTATTATACTTTAACTTTACCTTTACTTTACTTTTACTTTACTTTTACTTTACTTTAACTTTAATAATTCATACTTTAATAATTCACTTTAATAATTCATACTTTAATAATTTACTTTAATAATTCATACTTTAATAATTCACTTTAATAATTCAAAAATCTATTATAAATAGAATTCAATAGGTTTCATTATTTCATAGAAACTTGAAAATATATTTCTCTAAACTTCCTCAATCGATTTACATATATATATTTACTCAGTATTATTTCAAGATATTATTAGTATACATAAAATACTACGACAGAGTTATGTTCAGGCAATTTCAAAATAAGTTTTCAAACGGGATAGAGCTAAGGAAATTATGGGTTATAGCTATGGAGGTTATGGGTATTGTTCGAGGGTATTGTTCGTGAGGTCAACCTAACGTTTATCATTTTCGTTGCGTCTACGTACTTTCCTGCAATATTGAATCACAATATTGATACGTGAGCATTCATATCTTATCTTTTATTTATTAATAGTGTATCCCTGACTAGTGCTCGAGTATATATGATCATGCATGCTTGTATGTTTAATATTGTCGTTAGATAGTTTATGATGAATCATGAATTTAATACATATGCTACTAGGATAAGGTATATGATATGCATGTCGCTGTAAAGTTGGCGAAAAATTAATAACTTTTCATTTAGAAAGCTTATGGTTTCGATGAACGGATTAAAAGATATGGTCAATTGAATTATTATTAATTTTAGTATTATTATTATTAAAATGATTATTATTATTACTATCGTCGTTATTATCGTCGTTATTATTATTATTTAATAATAATAATAATTAATATCATTATCGTTATTAATATATTTATTATTATTGTTATTGTTATTATCATTAAGGTTATTATCATTATTATTATTATTATTATTATTATTATTATTATTATTATTATTATTATTATTATTATTATTATTATTATTATTATCATTAATATTATTATAATACTTATTAGTATCATTATCATTAAAACTAATATTAGTATTATCTAATTATTATGATTACTATTATTATCATTATTATGAATACGATATAAAAGAGGACTAAAAGCTATTAAACAAGTCGATTAGGAAATAATGAGTAGAAGTATCATGATTCAGTTAAAATACTGTTAAGATTATGATTTAGATAAAAATATCGTTTTCATTATTTTTATCATTATTAGTAATATTATTATGACATTAGTATTACTACAAAAGATTATTATTTGTTATCAAAATTATTATTATCATTATTAAATATCAATATTGTTATTATTATTATTATTATTAAAATAATTAATAATATTATTATTATAAAATAATACAACTTTTGGTTCATTATTATTATTATCAATATTATATTATTTAATCAAATAAATACTTGATACAAATATATATTTATGATACATATCACTACATTTTTATCATTAAAAAGATATTATGTGAACATTATACAAATTATAATACTAACTATATAAAAATATATTATTACTATATATTAACATAAAAATTTTATCATTAATACATTATGATAAATGATGAAATTAAGACATTGTAAGATATTGATTTAAATAAAAATATCTTTTTCATTATTTTTATCATTATTATTATTATTAAAAGTATCATTAATATTAAAACTATCATTCTATTAAAATTATCATTTTTAATAGAAATATCATTGTTATTATAAGATATCATTTTTTTAGTATCATTTTAGTATTATTATTATTATTAAAAATTATCATTTTGAATAAAATTATTATTTTTATATAAAATATTATTATTATTATAGTTAATATTAAAAAGTATCGTTATTATTAAAATTATCATGATTAGAATTATCACTTTATTATAATTAATATCATCATTAGTAAATAAATATTGTTATTATTATTATTAGTAGAATAATAATAATAATAATAATTATTATTACAAAATAATACAACTTTTGCTCATTATTATTATCATCAATATTATCTTATCAAATAAATATGTGATACAATTACATTAATAATACATACCACTATATTTTTATGATATTGAGTGAACTGTATAATTTTTATTACTTGAGATGTATAAAAGTATATTTTTATATATAAATTTTAATATAAATTTTTATGTATTAATAAATAACTTGTATTATTTAATTTAATATAATCTAATAAATATATTTAAATATATAAGACGACTATATTTAAGTTATATAATAAACATGTATAGATTTTAGAAGTCATTTTGGGTCAAGTTGACTTTTGTTGACTTTCACATATCGGTCTCGAGCATTAGGATTGTGATACACTACGAATTGACCTAAATTGTTAGACAGATATTGACCAA